>NC_050444.1:26397702-26471721 GCF_903995425.1 Onychomys torridus | reverse complement strand
TTTGTGTGGTATTTTCCACAGCAATAGAAAAGTGACTGAGACATCCACCAAACTTCAAATGCTACCACACTGACTCAGCATATGAATTTGGGAGAGATACACATTTTCAGTCCACAACAGAAGGTCACTGCAACCTCTCAGATGAGAGATGACTGAGAACATGGTATCATAGAGGATACAAGCTGTTTGTGAAAGTATTTTTAAAAGTAGAGTAGATTAGCTCGGTTGAGTAATCTGATATAGAGGATGGGAGAAAAAGATGAACGAACAACAGGAGAAAGCATTGGATAGGCATGTTATTATTACTGTTTACTATGGTTTTCCATATTGATAAATTGTACTGAACAGGCAAGCAGCTAAGAGTCTCTGGGACACCGAGGTTTAACAGTTCTTTCTTTAACGAGTTTCAATTTGTGAATGAATGTGAGCAAGGCATTTCATAATGAATTTGTTTGACGCTGTGGCTGGAGACAACCGGCCTATGAAGGACTGGGGCTAGGGATGTGAACGTTCTTTCAACACCGCTGTCCTGTGCAGCTGAAGAATGGCTCTGCCACAAATCTCAGCAATAGCATTCTCCTGGGAAGAATCAAGGGCATCGCTTTTATGGATTTTCCTTTCTTAAAGCTGCATTTCACTCTGAAGAGACAGAATGTGGTCTTTTATTGTTGGATTCAGGTATAATCTCTGCCAGCTACGTTCTAAAGGCCTTTTGGGCAGAAGTCATCTCAGATATTTCCTTTGTATCATCCTCCAGAAAATGGCAGAGAATGCCTTCACTTTGAAATCTCTTGCTTTCTCCACAGACAGTCACATACTCTGATTTTACCCACTTCCAACCACGGTATTCCTGGGTTATGTGAATTTAAATACAAACTTGCTGAAGTTCTTACACTCTGAAAAGGGAAGATACATGTGAAGCCAATACTAGTTGTAGATAAGGGCTAGTTTTTGCCTTGAAGTCTCAGCAGACAGGAGATAACTTTTTTTAATTAATGAAAATGGCAGAAGGTTACAGAATTCTTTTTAAAAATTTACATTTTGTGTGTGTTACATGTGTTGTATACATCTTCATGTGGATGTGTCTATGTGTTCATGTGAGTGGGAATATATAAGTGTGTATAGGTCAGAGGTTGATGAATGTCTGCTTCAGTTGCTCTCTACATTATTTTCTGAGACAAGGTCTCTTCCTGAACCAGGAACTTCCTCATTTGGCTAGGTCAGCTGTTCTGAGAGCCAGAGACTTGCCTATCTTCACCTTTCCAGCACTGTGATTATAGTTGTACATGCCCTCACTTGGCTGGGTGGGTGGGTGGGTGCTAGGGAGCTGAATTCAGTTCTTCACACTTCACTATAGGAATTTTTCTGGGGCTGGAGAGATGGCTCAGAGGTTAAGAGCACCAACTGCTCTTCCAGAGATCCTGAGTTCAATTCCCAGCAACCACATGGTGGCTCACAACCATCTGTAATGAGATCTGCCACCCTCTTCTGTATACATAATAAACAAATAAATCTTTTAAAAAAAAAGATTTTTTTCTGGCCCAGGCATCTCCTGAGCCCTTGAGTTATAGCAGTCATGATGGAAGCAAATACTAGTCTTAGTTAGAAGGCTTTGAGTCACCAGTAACTTGCCCATTCCCTTAAAGGCACATCTTGAGAATAGAATTTAATTATTTTTGTTAAATCAGTGAAAACTTTATCTTCTCAACCCTATGGTAATCTGAAATAATGTTTAGGTCTTTATATTGTCTTATGGTTTTTGTCTACATGGAGATTTCAAACACTAAAGACTTTCTATTATAGAACAGCATCAAATGGCAGCCATTGGAGACTGGGAAGTTTGAAGGAAGCAGAGGGAAAGAAATTAGAGGAGAGGATCAGAAGACTATGGCCAAATACTACTGGTCTAAAAAATTAAAAAGTAGTGATACAATGACTCCTAATGATATTCTACTATACTCACACATCAGTGCTATATTCAACCATCATCAGAGAAGCTCCCTCCTGCAGCAGATGGGAACACATACAGAGACCCAGGGCAGACATTACACAGAAAGAGAGACCTGGGAACACACAGCTCTAAATGGAAAATTAGGAAGTAGCCTTGAACATGTTGGCACAGGAGACCACTTCTTAAATATAACACCAGTAGCACAGACACTGAGAGCAACAATTAATAAATGTGACCTCCTGAAATTGAGAAGCTTCTGTAAGGCAAAGGACATGGTCAACAAGACAAAACAACAGCCTACAGAATGGGAAAAGGTCTTCACCAACCCCACATCTGACAGAGGGCTAATCTTCAAAATATATAAAGAACTCAAGAAACTAGACATCCAAATACCAAAAAAAAAATCCAATTAGAAAATGATCTACAGTTCTAAACAGAGTTTTTAACAGAAGAATCTCAAATGGCTGAAAGATATTCAAGGGATTGCTTGACATCCTTAGTCATCAGAGAAACGCAAATCAAAATGACTCTGAGATACCATCTTGCATCTGTCAGAATGGCTAAGATTAAAAAAAAAAACACTGATTACAGCTTATGTTGGAGAGGATGTGGAGCAAGGGGAACACTCCTCCACCACTGGTGGGAGTGCAAACTTGTACAGCCACTTTGGAAATCAGTATGGTGACTTCTCAGAAAATTGGGAATGAATCTACTTTAAGACCCAATGATAACACTCTTAGGCATATACTGAAGGCATGCTCAATCATACCACAAAGACACTTGCTCAACTATGTTCATAATAGCATTATTCATAATATCCAGAACCTGGAAACAACCTAGATGCCCCTTCACCAAAGAATGGATAAAGAAAATATGGTACATTTAAACAATGGAGGATTAATCAGCTGTAAAACAAAAACAAAAACAAAAACAAAACAATGATGACATGAAATTTTTAGGCAAATGGATAGAACTAGAAAATATCACCCTGAATGAGGTAACTCAGACTCAGAAGCAGCCTGCATAGGACTGACTTAGGCCCTCTGCATGTGGGTGACAATTCTGTAGCTTGGTCTGTTTGTGAGGCCCCTAGCAGTGAGATCAAGATGTGTCCCTGGCACATGAGGTGACATTTTGAAACCTATTCCCTGTGTGGGATGCCTGCCTCACTTAGCATTATTGCGGAGGGAGGAGCTTGGTCCTGCCTCAACATGATATGCCATGTTTTGTTGACATCCATGGGAGTGGGTCGGGAAGGGGGGTAGAAAGTAGGTGGGGTGAGGAAGGGAGAGGAGAGGAGGGAGGGGAAACTATTGTTGGTATATAAAATGAATGAATGAGTGAATAAATTTAAATAAGAAAATCCAGAAATAGGTCAACCATAAAGGTGACTTGACATACAAGAAAATGTCTGCTGAATCAGTCAGTTGATGGTAACAGTTTCATCACATGTTGGTTCAATGGGGAATGGGGACACCTACACAATGTGTAACATGACAGTATGTCTTAGAATTGACTTTCTTCCTGTCTCATAATTTCTCTGATTCTCCTTTTTCATTCTTCAATCACAGTTTCCAAGCAAGTACTTGCCCAGAATGCTTCATTACAAGTGCTACAAACTGAAATTTGGAGGACTAAATGAGGAGGCATGGGTTAATAGGATCTAGTGTTATTCTGGCATTTCCAAACATCTTTGGGGTTGTTGTATTTATATCTATACAAGCCTACTTTCTGTTGATTTTGAGGTGTTTGTGATCAAACCCATACCCTCTTGCATGGCAGGCATGCTCTGTATCTACAATAATTTGTGTCTGATGCTTCACAACAATGTTGAAGCCCTGAGGCAGCATTAGCTCTATTGTACAGCTTCCTGGGTTAGAAATTAGGAGTGTATAGTTGTGCAGTTCTGGTTTAAGGGATTTCATGATGCTGTGATCAAGATTGCAGCTGAGTCTGCAGTTATTTTAAAGATGTGCAAGGCTGGAGGGTTGGCTTCCCAAGGGATCCGGTTCACATCATCAGAAAGGTGATACTGGATGTTGGTGGAAGGCCATAGTTTCTTTCTCATGGGGTCTCCTATAGGTGATTTAGGTTTCCAAGTAGCATGGCAGTTGACCAACCCCATATTAAACAAGTCGAGAGAAAACAATAGAAACACCGCACCTTCTGTGATCTGACTTCCATAGTCCCATTCTATCATTTTGGCAGCATCTGACTGGCTAGACACCTAAGTTCTATTTAACACAGAGTGGAGGCTCACAGAGTATGAAATCCAGGAGAGAAGGATCAGTTGGCATGTCTTGGTGATTGGCTACCTCAACACAACTGTTACCAGAGTGGCACTTGGAAACATCCAGGCTTTCCTACAGGACTACTGACTTTGAAGAAATCTAGCTGATGAAATTTTCATGAAATAATGAGGATAATACATCTTTCATAATGAATTCTGCTCTTCTTTCTGCTCCATTAGGTTTCATTGTCAATGCATGCTCTGGAACTTGGTTGGCAGTATTATGAGATAATTGGCAAAATCTACAGGGTCAATAATCCTATGCCAACACTGTCCTTCCTGATGCACCACTACTGTGAAGCAGATGGATTGGGGATGTTCTCAGCCTTATTTGTTGAACATTGAGATTTTTTTCCCTTCTAGCAGTATAATTACATGCTGTTATAAGGCTACAGTGATTAAAATATATTTTATTGTACTTTGTTCATTTTAAAAGTCCTCCCAGTATAATAAAGAGGCAACATTACCATCAATGAGTTATGAAGCCAATATTTAGTGAAAAAAAAAAAACAAGTGGAATTTTTAGAATATGTCATGAATTTAATTTTTCTCATGTAGCAATATCACCTGAGAAGGGCTATTTGAGGGGTAGTTTGGAAACCTAAAGCAGTAGCAGCTTCCTAAAATATATACATATATGAAAGTGATGTACTTGGAATTGTGCAGTAACCAGAGAGGCAGAGCCCCAACTGGACATCTCACATCACCAAATGAAGCTTCCAGTATTGGGAATGGGTTACATCTAATTAAGTTGTTGGTCAAAAGGGCCCCATAGGAACCTCCAAACAGCCCAGGCTGTTGCCAACATTATGGGTTGCTTTCCACAAACTGACTGTAAGGCTCTATTGCTGAAGACAGCACCTACACAATTCATTGAACACAGAGAAATCAAGCCAATGAGTGCCTAGAGCCTTCACCCCTACCTGGCTAGTGCTCAGGGTACTGGAAGGTACTCTGCACACTACCAAAGAAGAAAGATAAACACCAACCCAGCTATAAACCCTTCAAACCACAATGGCGACCTGCCTGCAAGATGTGCTAGTGTAATAGTGGCACAAGCTTTATGGTGATAACCAACCAATATCTGATTGGAACCCATCCAGGACAATGCTTTGGTGACCAAGAACCTGAGACTAGATCAGTCAGGAATCAAGGGAAAACACAGATCCACTGTTCTGCTACAGGAATGCAGCAATAACTAAAGTAAGTTCTAACAACATTCTCCTATTCTCATTCACAGTGTCTTGCTCAGCCATCATCAGGGAAGCAAGCCATCTTCCATGGGAGATGGGGATAAATAGAGACCCACAGCTGGACAGAGAGTAAGAGACCTTGGAACACTCAAGCCTAAATGAGATGTCTCTGTCAGTTACCTTCCCCCAGGAGTCAGGGAACCCTGAAAAAGAGGAGGCAGAAAGACTGGAGAAGCCAGACGGAATGGAGAATAGCAAGAAAACAAGGAAGGTCTTCTCAATACAGCAGGCCTGGTGCACATGTGAACTCACAGAAACTGTGGCAGCATCACAGAGCCTGCACAGGCCTGGTTCTGATGGAGGGTGTTGAGAGGGGACATGGACACAAACAACCATTTCTAACCCAGAGGTCAAGTATGTGTGTCTCTGCACCTGTATGTGTTTCCTGAGCTATTCTTTGGCTCTTTTTCTTCAGTTTGTTTGTTTTGTCTTATTCTGGCTTGTTTTTATTTTTATAGAATTTTATCTTGTTAGTATTATTGTTTTAGATGTTTCTTTGTATCCTAATGGGAGAGAGTTGTGGTGGTGGTGGTGGGGATTTGCGTGAGAGAGGAGGATCTGGGAGGAACTCGAGGAGGGAAAACCAGAATCAGAGCATATTATACTAAAAATATTTTTTCAATAAAAAAACAAAATACTGTTTTCAGTACCAACTCACGGAAAAAAAATTCATTAGGTCTGAAGTAAGGCCTTATAGCCAAAACTTTAAGTAAGTCGTTGGTCTGATCTTGAAATATTCCAGAGAATGATGCATAAAATATCCACGTTCACTAACTTATCATGTCAATATCCAGCAGTTTGCAGGCTCAACCTATAGCATGAAAGACTTCTGACAAGAGGATCTCTCCAACATTAGTTCCTGAAAGAGTGTTTTCTTAGGAAAATGCATAAGATTAGAAGAGAACTTTCTATGTTTGCCGTGAAGCTCCAAAGAAGACATGGGATGCAATGAGGTGCAGAGAAAAGAGTTTGCATCCTTACATAATAGCAGAGAGTTGAAAACTTGCTGTGGATGAATAGGTGAGGATGAGAACAAGTGGAGACCACAACTCTACAACAATGCTGTGGTTAATTAGGATGCTTACTCAGACTGAACCACACATCATTTCCCTGGAAGGATTCTACGCACCATCTAGTGAGTAAGAACTAAGTATTGCTATCAGCCCACACTGTATCTATAGCTCTAACAGTCGCTATACATAAATAACAAAGGTGAAATGTAAACATTCTTATTTCAGTAAAGCCTATATGTTCTCAAAGAATGCCTAGCTATTTCAAGTTTTAAAACCACAAACAAAGGAGCTGGGGAGAGTACTTGCCACACAAGCCTTAGGACTGGAGCTTGAACCCCTAACACTCAAGCAAATACTTCATGGGTGTCAAGATCTCAACACAGAAGAGGCAGAGATGAGATCCCCGGAGCAAGAGTCCTAGCTAGACTCACTGAATCAATGAGCTCTGTGTTGAAGTGAAAGATTCTGCCTCAGTACATAAAGTGGCAAATGATGAAGGAGGCCATCCATGTCAACCTGGCTTCCACATGCATGTGGACACACACACACACACACACACACACACACACACACACACACACTGCTTGGTGATAAAACATTTCAGGTGTGCAGGAGCGATGAAGGTGATGAAAATGACCTGGTCAGCAACACAAAGGAAGTAGACACCTTGTCCTTGTCCTTGCCCTCAAGGGTCTTACACTCTTTTTCTATACAAGAAACAGGCATGTGAAATAGGATGAGGTCTTCTAGCTAAACTGAATTTAGCTTGGAGTGTGTTTGGGGTTCCGCAGGCAAGATGCCCAGGTGAGGGTGCAATTGTTCCTTCACTGCTTCCACTAACCTGGTGTTCTTCCAGAAAGACTCGGAATAAAGCAAATAGGAGACAGGTAGTCAATGAAGTAAAGCCAGGAAAGTGTGTTTGGATGCCGTCATTCTGTTTGCAGCCTTGAGTAATGGAAGCTAAGTGGTCAATCAATGACTTCTCACACAACTCTTACTGAGGCTTCTTTAGTGTTACTCTGTCTCTTACTTTTTCTCTTCTGAACACAGCCATGTGTGTATACATCACTATTCCTCTTAAATATCTGTTAGGACAAGATGGGGCATAGATACAATAAAGTTCCCAGAGGGGATCATTTTGCTTTATTTTGTTGGCCACAAGGAAACACTTTGGTAAATTAAGTCAGCTTTCAAAAGCTTGAAATTGCAAATAAGAAATAAGAGTCAAGAAAAGGTCAAATGATGGATGAAGCTAAATCATGTGATTTAGATAGGATTTTTTTTTTTATGAGAGAGTGGAATTGTGCCAATTTAGTCAATTGTAGATTTAATAGGACGAAAAGTCTCAGATCCATAGCTGTTTGTGTTTCATGTAATAAACTATAATGGAAGTGAATGGTAGTGATTTATGGGATTCCCTTTGATCCTGACATCTCATTATTATTATTATTTTACCCAGAATGGCATTTCTGGTACAAGCTTTTAACATTGTGTTTCCTCATCTTGCTCTGAAATAGTATCTCTACCACCATCAGCCTCTTTGTTGACACTCTGATTTCCACTGGGTAGACAATTACACCATAAACCGGATTCCTGATCTACTTTCATTTGTGCTTCTCTAGAGTCTTTCTGAGGAGATGGAGAAGGATGGAATATGTCTTAGGGTTTTTATTGCTTTGATGAGACATCGTGACAGTGGCAACTCTAATAAATGAAACATTTAATTGGGGTGGCTCACTTACAGTTCAGAGGTTCAGTCCATTATCATCATGATGGAGAGTATAGTGGCATGCAGGCAGATGTGGTGCTGGAGTAGCTGAGAGTCCTACATCTTGCAGGCTACAGGAAGTTGACTGATATACTGGGTAGTAGCCTGAGCATATGAAACCTCAAAGCCCACCTCCACAGTGACATACTTTTCCCAACAAGGCCATACCCACTCCAACAAAGCCACACTTCCTAATAGTGCCACTCTCTATGAGATTACGAGGGCCAATTACATCAAAACTACCACATTTCACTACCTGGCCCCCAAAAGCTTGTAGTAACAACATCACAATGCAAAATGCATTTAGTCCAGCTTCAAAAGTCCCCATAGTCTTAAACAGTCTTAACAATGCTTAAAAGTCCCAAGTTCAAAGACTCTTCTGAGATTCATGCAATCTTTTAACCACAATCCCCTATAAAATAAAAATAAAAAGGCAGACCACACTCCAAACTCTGCATTTCCAAGTCTATTGTCAAAACATTCTTTAGATCTCCAACTTTATTCAGCTTTGTTGACTGCAACACACTTCTTTCTCTTGGGCTGGTTCCACTCCCTATTAGCAGCTCTCCTTGGCAGATATCCCACAACTCCAGCATCTCTAACATCTTAGGTTCTCCAAGACAATCCAGGCTTCAACTTCACATCTTCACAAAATGGCTCTCTACTAGGCCTCCATTAACGGATACCCCTGACACATGCCTCATCTTAGCGGCTGTCCTTAGGTGTGGAGTCTATAACCCATTTTTTCTATCCTTACTCTAAAGCTAGAACCATGTGGTCAAAGCTGCCAAGTTCTGCTGCTCACTGGAGCTGGAACATGGCCCCCTTGTTCAATTACATCTTCACCAACTTTCTGTCCTTTACTGCCTAAGTTTGACTGTCCAAAAACTGGATCTCTAGACCACTCTGGCCTCAAATTCAGAGACCAGCCAGCCTCTGCCTTCCCAGTGCTGGAATTAAAAGTGTACCCCACCACACCTGGCTCTAATCTTTCCTTTAGTTCTTTTTCATATGTTGGAAACTTAGCTGGGTGAGATCTTGCCGTGAGATCATCACTCCCTCTATTCCATTTCTTAATCTGTTTATGTCCTTAAACACAGGACTTAGGTCCATTTCACTTCTTGGTGCTGTTTTTCTCCTTAAAATCTACATTTTGAATTTACCCTGCTCAGTTTGCTCATTTTCATTATAAATCTTAGAGTTACCACTAATAACCACAGAGAAGAGTCACTACTAGGCTATTTTGAGATTTCTTCTGCCAATGGAATTAATCCAAAAACTCTTCACTTTAGCCTCAGGCAGATTTCTCAGACAAGAGCAAAAGGCAGCCATTTTCTTTACCAAAATATCACAAGACCAGTCTCTAGGCCACATGCTAACATTCTTCTCCTCTGAAACCTTTTGATCCCCACAGTTCATCAAATAACTGTCAGCACCGATGTCCTCCATGTTCCTACTAGTACGGCCCATTAAACAGTACTTAAAGCATTCTATTCCACTGCTTTCCTAACCCAAAGTACCAAAGTCCAAATTCCTCCAAACAACATGGTCCAGCCTATCACAACAATACCCGTCTCTAGTACCAACTTCTGTCTTAGAGTTTTTATTGCTGTGAAGAGACACCATGACTACAGCAACTCTTATAAATGAAACATTTAATTGGGGAGGCTCACTTACAGTTCAGAGGTTCAGTCCATTATCATCATGAGGGGGATCATGGCAGTATGCAGGTAGATGAGGGGCTGGAGTAGCTGAGAGTCTTACATCTTGCAGGCAACAGGAAGTTGACTGATATGCTGGGTAGTATCCTGAGCATAGGAAACCTCAAAGTCCATCCCAACAGTGACACACTTCCTCCAATAAAACCATAATCACTCCAACAAAGCCACATCTTATAATAGTGTTACTCCCTATGAGATTTTGAGGGCCAATTACATTCAAACTACTATAGCATATAAAATAGAAAATCAGATTTCAAATTTATTTTGTACAAACTATACACATGTAAATGAACATGCCATTTTGCTAAATCAGTAGTCACACTTAAAAAATTGATAACAGAATCAGAAGTATATGACTTTATCTCTCCCCTTTAACTGAGTTTTTCTTTGTATGACTAAAATTTAATTGTATTTTTCAAACAACATACTATGAACTACAGAACAGAGCTTCATGCGTATCAGAGCATTTTCATTAACCTACTTATTTTCATTGCTTCAAGTTTAAAAAAATTAATATAGAATTTCCCCTAAGTGATACAAAACACAGGATTTTAAGAAAGATGGTTGCTGTGCATGGGGAAAAATCTGTGTCTTGCATTTTTTTACTTGACTAAAAATTCACCATATGCTCTGACTTGACTTTCCCCTTTAGGGCAGTGGCTCTGTAGCCAACTGCATCTGTCCTTAAATCTCTGCTTTGATAATGATTTAAAGAGGCACTTTATCTTCCTTAGCCTGATTGCGTTTCAACTGTGAACCTGAGAGAATGCTCATTTAGTAGAATTTTATGGAGAAGAAATGAGATAGTATATGTATGATGATTAACAGTCATGAGCAACCTCATTGGGTTAGGAGTTACCTAGGAGACACACTTCTGGATATGTCTTTGAGGACATTTTCAGAGAAGTTTAACCAAGGAAAGAAGACACACCTGAATATAGACAGCGCTAACATAGGCTGTGCCCCCGGTCTAAATCAACAGGGAAAAGGAGAACACTGGTACCCAGCTGTCTTCTCTCTCCCTGCTTCCTGGTCTGCTAAGATGTGGGAAATCCCAGCTATATTCTCTCACACCATGAACTCTGCCATGCCTTTCCCTCCATGTGTCAAAATGAACCCTTTGTCACATAAGTTGCTTAGGTCAGATATTTGGTCACAGTAATGAGGAAAGTGTCACAAGTGATCAGTGTTTCACTTCTACCAGGACTTATGTTCCTAAACTACTTCAAATGTTAACTGAAATTAGAGCTACAAAATAGCAGGGTATTAGACTCAGAAGAATGCACAAATTCGATTGGCCAACTGCTTTCTCCAAACAAGCACCCTTGACTTCATAGCCGTGGTTTGGATACACTCAGGAAAGGGTGTTCACCATCTGCCAAGTGTTCCTGCCTCTATGATGAACTGTTTTAATTATGACCATAACATCTGGGTCACTGTATGCACAAAACACTGATACCCTACTAGAAGACTGCAGGATGTGGCTTGCAGGACTTCCCACTCATGAGGACTATAGCTCATATAGCAAGGAAAAGAGCAACACCATAATATATATCTAAGTGAAATATTGCGTGCTTGGGAGCATATCTCTTAGAAAGCAGATGGTTCTTTGTTGGGAACAAAATATGATTTTGGTGTTTTCATGCAAGGACTTTTATACTCTTCAATAAGGCTGGTGGTAGCTGTTTTAGAATACAGACCTTCAAATTGATAGGACAGTCAAATGTGATAGCTTTGACTCCATGTAAAGAGATACAGGGGAAACATATCTTCAGTGAATATCAGTATGGTAGTCTGTATCTGTGCAACAGCACCATGTGCAGATTCATATGAGCAGATCCAGACTCGTTTCAGTATGTACTATTTTGGCTTCAGTGGGCAATAATCACACACACACACACACACACACACACACACACACACTCATGCACACGCATGCACACACAATTCGTACAGCTCGTGCTCTCTTTCCCTGTCTGGATGGATTTTAGTGTTTATGTCTTATGTGTTGCTTTGACCACTATTATTATTTTGTAACTTCATTACTATGGGGCAGATTTTTGTTATTGTTGTTTATGTTTTTTGTTTTATGTGAGAAGTCTGACTAAAGAATGGTAGGACTTAAAAGAGAAAGGACACGGAAACCGGGCTGATAGCAAAATTGGTAGAAGAAAGTAGAAGAACAGAGCTAGAACCATCAGCTGCTCGGGTTCCAGCTCAGTGTCTTCAGCCAGACTGGTTCACACAGGGACATTTGGAAACATCTAGAGATATTTTTAGTTGTCTCAACTGTACCACACTGGTATCTACTGAGTAAGGACATGGATGCTTCTAAACATCCTATAACACACAAGAGAGCCACCACAACAAAAAAATGCCAGTCTTAGCTCTAAAAAAAACTAAAAAACTCTACTATTTAAAAGTTGAGGTCATGTATATGTCCCTACACACGTTTTATCAGAAGAAATCTCTGAGTGCACTTCCACTGTAATAAAGTAATTGGTTTTTTGTTTGTTTGTTTTGTTTTGTTTTGTTTTTTTGCTTGTTTGTTTTTTGGTTTTTTGAGACAGAGTTTCTCCATGTACTACTTTTAGTGCCTGTCCTGAATCTCGCTCTGTAGACCAGGCTGGCCTTGAATTCACAGAGATCTGCCTGACTCTGCCTCTCAAGTACTGGGATTAAAGGCATGCGCCACCACCACCTGGCTGTAATTGTTACATTTTATCAGCCTCATTTGTTCAGCGTTATACAGATTATATAATATAAAATGGAGTTATTTGTGAATGTGATATGGAAGTAAGATTTTCCAAAGACACAACTTACTCTGCACAAATAAGGAAGTGAGAGTTGTCTTCCTTCCAATACAGGAGAAAAGGAAAGCATGTGGCCCCCAGATATGTAAATCCCTTAAGCCCATTCCCATTCATGGGCATTCCACAGGTTGTGATGGCCCAGAGTGGCATGGGGGAGGGAAGATTTCCACTCTTCTGTTTTCAATGACTGAGTCTATGAAATGAACTGACAGCCAGAGGACTAATAAGGGGAAAGACACAGAATTTATTGCATGTGTGCAGTATCACATGAAGACAACTATAGTCCCCAACCCAGGGCATCTGGAAATTCACAGTGATGACTGATTAACTTTCATTGTCAACTAGATTTAGACTTAGCCATGGACACACACCTTTTGGTGTGTTTGTGAGGCATTTCTAGAGAGGTTTACAGAAGAGGGAAGACCCACCTTGAGTGGAGGTGGCACCATCCCAGGGTCTGAGGTGCAGGGCTGATTAAAAGGTGAAAAGGAGCTGAACAGTAACATTCATCTTTCTCTGCTTCCAACTATGGACACCATGTGACCAGCTCCCTCAGCTCCTGCTGCCATCTGTGCCAACTGTGATGGGCTGGACCATCACACTGTCAGCCACTGCTTTTGTAAGGCACTCTGTTACATTAGTGAGAAAAGTTACTTAGTGCACTTCGTCCTCTCCATAAGGAAGATGGGAAGTGAGTAGAAATACCCCAAGAGAGAGTAAATGACTTGGGGAAAGTGACTGGGAACCCTGACATCTGTCACAGTCCGTATGGGTGTGGTGTTGACCTCTATCTTCCTTTCTGTGATATGAGTTCATTTTTCCTTGGTTGATGGGGTTTGCTGGGGAGGAGCTGTGACCACTGACTTCCTTGAATAGGACTTGTAGCCAGAGGGGAGAAAGTGAGAGAAAGCATGTACCGGCCCCTCAGAGCCTTTAGTTTGAAGTCCCAAGCATCATATTTTGGGTGGCATTTTATAACTCCATCCCAGAAATACAAGCTCAAAGGAAACCAACCATCTTCCTTCATACTCGACTGGACTAGACAGGAGACTACGTAATTCTCATCTATTTAGTCCTTTGTTAGTGTGAACCGTAATTCCTATGTGCTATGCTAGGAGTGCTTATTTTTCCCAGGTGGGCTGGCTGCGAGAGCAGGCTGGTTACAATGAACAGCTCGGTGACTCTGCTTTGAGCTGAAGATTTGCCTGTGTTATCTATTCTGGGGCAGACAGGTATTAAAGGTATCATGGACTGTCATGACTGGATATTAATTAATAAAGGAAAGAAGCTTATTTTGACCCACAATCTGGAGGCATGGAGCCAACAGGGACTTGGTGCCATCTATACCATGATGGAAAGTAGAAGGGCAAGTGGGTGCATTTGAGGGGACAAAGAACAGAGGAAAACTCAGTTTGTAACAACCAACTTGTGCACTAATTCCATGGGATCTTGCAGCCTCTCCTGGGCTCTAACTCACATTTGTGGATATGCACCAGTTCCTTCTGTGGGCACTGCAGGAACACCTCTCAAAGTCCTTATCACATCTCGATGCTGTTAGCTTGGGGACCACACTTCACCGCAGATTTAGAAGGGCACAGATCATAGTTCAGAGGGATGCATGCTTGGTTGTTTTTTAAGGCTGTGGCTGAAGCACCCAGCAAGGACATCTCAAGCTATGGCTGATGCCATCTCTGTGAATAGGCCATCGATTAGAACAAGTTTGAAGGGTGGGTCCAAAGTCAGGATCCCCTAAACTCTACTAGTGAGATACAGAGGTAAACAGTAACTTAACCCACCACACCAGACCAGATACAGCTGAGCATGTGTATTCTCAAAGAACGTAACTGTCTTTAACTGCAACACATGGGCTTTAGTGATACTAAAGAAAGGCTGGTCTCGATCATGTGTGCTGTGGCTGCATTCCCAGGTTCTGCATACTCCTGTTTGTTTTCTCTTTGGTGTGAGAAACCGAGTGTTTTTCTGTAGTCTCCTCTCAGCCATTTGCTAAACGTAAATAACATTTTCAGGTGGCCCACCATTTTCTCTTCTATGAAACAAGCAAAAACTTGAATTAGCTGGGAAGCACTCAGCAGGAGCAGAGGACTCTTCATTATGTAACTATTCAGTCTTGATGGCTTCTCTGCAATTATTTTGCTGCTATTTACAACATTTGCAGAACAGAGGAAAAAAATGTCAAATAAGCATTTGATATTTTCCCTCGTCTCTCCCTCCGAGGGATATGGCTTTGTAATTTGTTTAGCATTTTAGTAAATCCATTAACCTTTCACCCTGGACACAGAAAATGGGTTCGATGGTTTAATTCTGTTCCCCCAGGAGTCTATAACCACATCATAAGCTGCAGCATGTTGGGCATTAATTAGAATGTATTTTCAGTCACATCCACATGCAGGATAATGGAAGCACAGAAAATATCTACCAGGGAAAGCCAAAAGAAGCTAGCCTGTCTGTGAGCATGCTGAGTTTGAAATAGTCACACTGGTTTCTGTTGACAAGAGGGATATGTAGTAGTGTCTTAGTTAGGGTTTTTATTGCTGCGACAAAACACCACCACGACCAAAGCAAGTTTGGGAGGGAAGGGTTTATTTGGCTTACACTTCAGCATTGCTGTTCATCGCTGAAGGGAGTCAGGACAGGAACTCAAACAGGGCAGGATCCTGGAGGCAGGAGCTGATGCAGAGCCCATAGAGGGGTACTGCTTACTGGCTCGCTTCCCATGGCTTGCTCAGCCCACCTTCTTACAGAACCCAGGACCACCTGCCACAGGATGACACCAGCCACCATGCACTGGACCCTCCCCCATTTCTAAATGAGAAAATGCCTTACAGCTGGATCTCATGGCGGCATTTCCTCAGCTGAGGCTCCTTTTCTCTGATGACTCTAGCTTGTGTCAAGTTGATACACAACCAGCCAGTCCAGCTAGCACTGGAGCACCAACAGTACATTACATTTTGTTTTAGAGTTAAGACATATTTTATTATTCCTTAAGATTACATGGATAGGTATGTTCATGTGAACGCAGGTGCTGTGGAGGCCAGATGTGTGGTCAGATGACCCGGAACTGGAGTTAACAGGTGTTTGTGAGCTTTCCAATATGGGTGCTGGGAACTGAACTTGGGTCCTCTGCAAGAGCAGTGCATGCTCTTAACCACACAGCCATTGATCCAGCCCAGTTCTGATTTGCTTTCTATTGCTTTGATAAAACACTGACCAAAGCAGTTCGTTGTATCTCATAATCTTGATCACACTCAGTTGCTGAGGCAGGAACTGAAGCAGAGACTATGGGGTATCATGTCCCTCCCCTGTGCCCCTTATTGGCTTGTTACACAATCCAGGACCATCTGTCCAGGGGTGGCTTTACTCCATAAAATTCATTAATCAAGACAATGCCCCGAAGAATTGTCTACAAGCTGAGTGTCTAGAGGCATTTTCTTAGCTGAGGGTCCTTCTTCTCACATGACCTAGCTTGTGTCAAGTTGACACAAAAATCAAATCAGTACAAACCCCAAGTTAATCTAAATTTTTTTTTTAAATCACTCAAAATAAGCCCGTCTTTCCTGTGTGTGATTGCCACTGATTTCCATCATTTGGTTTCTCCAGGTGCTGTGATGTTTAGGGCATGGAATTCAGAGGACTATTTCAGAAGTTGGGAACTAATTTTCTGAATCTTGTGTACAAAGGCAGCTTTTTCTTTCCTGTTGTCTCTTGCATCCCCAGATTCAAGTCTGAAAAGCAGGGAATACATTAGTAATATCCTGCAGTTAAGGTGAGGGAACTGGCTCAGGAGAGCAGCTACCTGTGCCCAGCGACTTCCTGTGCCCAGTGGCTACCTGTGCCCAGCAGCTACCTGCGCCCAGTGGCCATCTGCCACCTGCAGCCCCATATCTGTGCTTCTCACCATGCAAGATGTGCGGGGCTAGGAATAGTTCCACTCTAAAGCTTGACTCAATCTACCTCACCCCGGCTCCTGTCACTGGAGGTGACATTTGATAACTCCAGTCTCTTTGGACACAGGGTGTGTCCTTACTTAGCTGACTTTAAGACTAATCTTGTAATTAGTTTCCTTCATCTTTCTTGTATTGGATCAAAGATTTGCCTTTAGGCCAATTTCCAGCGTTATTGTGATGCCTGAGGACTTCATGAGTCTGGATGAACAGGATCTAGAAGTTGAGAGGAAATGTGTGTGTGAATCTTGAGCATTTCCTGTTATTTTGTGGGAGTAATATTTGATTAGAAGGCATATGTCTCTGATTAAGTTCAGTTTTATTCTTCTGTGAAATGGGAGTGCTGTTGCTGGAGTTTCCTCCAGTCCCTCTCGGGCCCCCACAGTTCTGCAGCCCACTTATAAAATAATCACTCAGAAGCTCATATTAATTAAAATTGCTTGGCCATTAGCTCAGGCTAATTATTGACTATTTCTTATATCTTAAATTAACCCATTTCTGTTCATCTATAAGTTGCCACATGGCTTGTGGCTTACTGGTACTTTTACATCTCACTTCCTCTGTGTCCGGCTGGCAACTCCTGACTCAGCCTTTCTGTTCCCAGAATTCTCCTCTCTCTTTGTCCCGCCTACACTTCCTGCCTGCCTACTGGCCAATCAGCACTTTATTAAACAATCAGAGCAACACAATCACAGCATAGAGAACATCCCACAGCAGAGTGGGGAGGAACAAACAGATTGTAGGATATGTAGGTGTGGTGGTTTGAATAAGAGTGGCCCCAAAGGGATAGATTTGAATGCTCAGTCATGGGGGAGTGGCACTACTTGAGAAGGATTGGGAAGTGTGACCTTGTTGGAGGATGTGTGTCACTGGATGTGGGTTTCCAGGTTTCAACAGCCCAGACCAGGTGCAGAATTGCTCTTCCTGCTGTTTGTGGATCCGGACGTAGAATGCTTGCCTGCTTCTCCAATACTACGTCTGCCAGCATACCACCAAGCTCCCTGCCATGATGATAATGGACTCTGAAACTGTTAGCCAGCCCCAGTGAAATGCTTTCCTTTCTAAGAGTTGCCATGGTCATGGCGTCTCTGCACAGCCATAGAACAGTGATTAAGACAGGGGGTCTCAAATTTTGTTTCTATATTTTTTGAAAACTGAATGGAAGAACCTCTAGGGTATGTATTTAAAGAAAATTCCCTTTACCTGGCACAATTCTTTCTCTCTCATTCTCCCCCTCCCTCCCTTCCTCCCTCCCTCTTCCCACCTCTCAAATTAGGAGGTGGGTATGCAAGTGGAAAAGAGGGAAGAGAAGCATTGGAAGCATTGACTATGGATGAGGAACAATGCCTTTAAGAAAGGACAAAATGATTACACACAGTGGGAGCAGAGCACTGCTCATGTCAAAGAGAGGGAACAGGTGAATGCTTGTGGGGAAACTGCAAGACCCAGTGGTTAAAATTATTAGAATATCTCCAAGAAAAAAAATCCACTTTGGAAATTGTCATGTTAACCAGGAAAACAGAAACCTGGCCTAGGAAAGTATTGTTAAGCCTCCTACTTTAAAGATTTGGAAACTGAGGCACAGACAACTTAAGGGACTTAAGATCCATCATCTACAGAGCAGGTAGGTGAATAAATAGCTTCTCATTTCACGCTCCAGCCTGAAAGGAGCCATCCAAAGCCATCTACAGACAACCTCAGGCCCAGTGTATATTTTATGTTAAAAAGCAAAAGGGACTTTCAGATTGTGATAAAGTTAAAGCTGGTTCTGGGCTACCTAGACATTGTTGTGGTCCCCTGCTGGCACCCAGTTAGCACTCTGACTATTGCGCTGCCACTTTCCTCTGAGCGGTCACAAATGAGCCCTCCCTATCTCCTCTTCATGGTTCCCTGGGTAACCTCTCTCAGGAATAACAGTCCAAACCCTGGCTTTCCGACTTCCAATTTCAGTTGAGAATTAGTAATGTCTAAGGCCTCATCCAGGTCTGGAACTGCTTTTCTTTAAAAAGTGTTGTGCAAATAAGGGTTCTTGGAATATTTGTGTACGTACTATTATAGTTTCCAAGAGACAACAGACAGTTTCCCTGCTTTGTCAAACCAACTGGACTTCTATCAGATGGCATTACTTATTAGAGCCAAACTGTGTGGATCACTTGCATTCTCTAGCCCTTTCCTCATTTAAAAAAAAAATACTGAAAATGGCTTTCTTCAGCTGCTTGAAAATTATATCTCTGTGAACACATTACCATAGTGGAGACTTTTACACAATGAATCAGAAGGATCCAGGCTGCATTCATGGTGCTTGCCCAACATGGCTGCTCCCTTACAACCTTTGTACAGATAGACAGTAAGACCAATCATTGTTCTACCCCTCAGAATCTATGCTTCAATAAAAGGAAGGCATAAATGTAGAATATTCAGATCATAAGCCAAGAGGTTTGAAGAGAAAACTCTCACATTTCTCTGCAAGTGATGTTCCTCAGAACTGTGTCTTTCCTGGCACAGAAACATCTTCATCTTCAAGCCACAGAGAGACTGCCAACAATCCACACTTGAGTCTGGTTCTGGGGAAAATTCAAAGAATTCTCTCATATGAGAAAGCTGTTTCTATAACTCGTCAACATATGATTTCATAGTTATAATGTTCTCACTAACTTTCTCTGGGAAATCATAATTCTGAAGAGAAATAAGCAAAAGATTCTCTCTGTATAAAATCTGGAAGAGTACCACAGAAATTATGTAGCCAATTAATTCTGAATTGTAGTTACAGTCAGGTTCCAAGTTCCTTGTGTTGTCTTTGCTGTGTTTATGATCAATAGTTTAGAATGAGTCCTCCTCTGACGCCATACAAATTGCAGGAGCCTTCAGAATGGGCAGAATGTCAATGTTGGCATGCTGGGGTTAATTATTCACTCTGAAGGGACCATGCCAGACAGCAAACCACCAACATACTTCTTGCCACACCTGGGGTTTTCTCTGTGGGATTTCCATGCTAGTGCTGACAAAACTCAACTTTGGATAGACTCTAAGAATTGGTGGGACTCTGGCCAAAGTGCTTGCAAGGGAGTGGGACAGCCTCCATGCCCATTAACTACACCGTTCTGTTCCCCTGATACAAAGAAGACAAGTACTTTAGGAGTTTCCCAATCAGTGCTGATGGTGAAGGCTTCCAAACAAAAAGCCTCTAAGTATTGTCATTCCTTGTAGTGCCCTGCCCGGACTCTTTCCTGAGAGAAAGCTTCGTCTGAAACTAAGTTGAAAGCTACTGCCCAGTGATAGGTCACGTGGGCGTGGTAACATGCTGCCTGGTTAACGTCAAGATGCAGGCTGCAGCCCCAGGATTGGGTTTTACTTTCTGAACAGTCCTGGAAGCAATTGGAGCTAATGCAGTGCCCCACTTTACAGTTGACTGAACAGGCAACCCAGAGTGCAGGAGTCCTGACCCCAGCTGGGTAACTGATTTGTCTTGGGACCAACACTTAGCAAGAGTTGCCTGTTTCCCTCTTGGGAATTATGTCTTGGTATTAACTCACTGTGGAGCTGACTTGTAAGATTGTGTAAGGAGTGATGACATTTTTAAGAAGGCCTGTCTTTAGGAACGCAGATATTTCATGGTGGTCTCACATACGACAGTGGGGGTAAATACAATAAGCAGAGTGAAATTTTACTTATAAAAAGGGCATGATAGGAAAAGACTGACTTCACTGTTCAGTCTGCTCAGTCTGCTCAGCCTTCTTTTGCTACAATTATCTGCAACTGGTCAATTATTCTAATGTCAGCACGGAGCCTAACTGAGTTAAGGAGAGAATATAGGAAGATTTACATTGACATGACATCAGAAGGGTGGCTGGGGACCTGGAGATGCTGCATCAGGCCTCTGTTTGAATATAATAACCTGATCTGGTACAGTCTTCTAATGGAGTCTGTTGGGTCCTCATGGACCTGTGGAGCAAAACCAGCAACTTTGGGGCTACAAAATGTGAGTTTAGTACCAACTGCTTAACAGTTTGTTCTTTAGGAAGGAAGAAGAGAAATCGGTGAAGGATTCTAGAGGACCAGTCACTAAGACCCCAAAATGGGTGCTTTCTGTTTGCTGAGTCTGAGTAGGCTCTTTAGCCATCATCATCTGTCATTATGAGGACATGACGTAGGTTTAATATGGTGAGTGGAAGTGTTCTTAGAAAACTAAGGGGTTGGGATATCTCTCAGTGGATAGCCTAAGCATGCACAAGCCTCCAGTTCAATCTCCTCCATCAGAAAAGGTATATTAATTTTGGATATTGGTAGGTAATGAATTATCTAGCATCATGTTTCTAAGCAATTCCTGTTGTCTAGAAAAAAACACTTTATTTCCAAACATCTCTCTACCATGTAATGATATTCTCCAAAGGCCTGGAAGTGGGTCTCTGTCCTGAGATACACTCCCAGCACAGAAAGTCTCATTTTATGGAGAACTTACTGGATATAGAAAAGGCCTTTGCCCAAAGAGAAGTAAGTGTGGGCTGGAGGAGGGGTATTGGGTCATTACTTTGGGAAGGGTCTGGTGCTGATGGACCGTTATCCGAGTCTGCACCAGTTACTTACTACTGAACCTTGTGTGACCTGAAACAGGGAAAGTGAGCAGTTTTCCTGGATGACTGGGCAGCGTGTCACCTTTCTCCTGAAATATAAGGAGCAATACAGTTCATGCCCCTAGCCGGCTGGTGTGTGCAGGCGCAGTCTTGATGTCCTTAGCACGAGGAGCTGCTGATAAGGTTTTAGTGGGTACAGATGGGAAGGCCACTCGTTGCCCACACTTCCTCCCTTAGGGGTAAGGCCAAGTGACAGTTGCATGCCAGTCCTTATACTTTACTGAGCTTAGCAGTCATATTCCAGGCTCTTCCCTTTCCTTATTTCATTAAGTCTGCAAACTGGGTGAATGTCTTCCAGTCAAACCCACACACAGTCTCTGATCCCCTAAACCCTCACAAGTGTACCCTGGTTTCTTACTACTGATTGTCCATTTTCTTGGGAACAATTTATTATGAAATGCCTATTTTGTTTACCCAAGCAAGGGAAAAAGAGTGCCCAAGTACAAAACAAGCAGCTCTGAAAGTAGAAGATAATAACAGAAGATAAGAAGGAATTGGCTTAAAAATCACAGATAGCTTCAAATAACCGGAAGCAGAGCGTGGTGGGGAGTAATGTATGCGGATAATAGAACAAGCTTCTCTTAGGATTAATAATGAGGAAACTGTGATTAATGCATCCCTTTCTCCCCTCCTCTGGTTACCAGAGATTGAACCTAGAACCTCATGCATGCTGGTCAAGCATTCTGCCTCCGAGCTACATCCCCCAGCAAGGTTAATATACTCTTAAAAGATTTAAAGCAACTAATGGCACAACATGGAATTAGATTAAAAAAATAACATGAAACTTATCGATTGTGATAATGGCTGTAAGATTAAGTGGTGATGCAGTTAAAAGGGGTTTTCAGACAGAGTCCGGAGTCACAGGTAAAGCTGGTGAGTGCACGAAAACCAAGCCATGCTAAGAACAAAGTGTGAGCCGAGGAAGACAGCGGCAGCTACTTACCAGCAGAGTCGCGGCACCCCTTCATTGGATGCATGACATAATGGACTGAGTAATCCCAACAGATATTGAGTGTGTACACTGAATCAGTTACATGGAGATGCTGCAGACACAGTGATGAGCCAAACAGATAAGGCTGCTCAAAAAATTATTAGTTCTATGAAAATTTCCAGAATGTATTTTGATCATATATATATGTATGTATGTATATCTCCATTTCCTTTCCCTACCAAATTCCATCTTCTTACTCCCCACAACCAACTTCCTCAGATGAACCTATTAAAGACAAAACCAGGCAAGGAGAATAGGAGGGTGGAGCTGAAAGTAATAAAGGCACAATATTCATGAATTGCTTTTTCTTAAATATATGGTATTAAAATCACCAATAGAAACACAGGAGGAAATGTGAAGATTTTTCTGCCTTTTCTCCTTAATAGTTATACCTTCTATTTAGTCATTAAGAACTCAGAAACATAAATAAATATAAAAAGTACTATAGCAACTCTGAGTAGTTTTAACTAATTGATTTTTATGTGTGTGGTGTATAGTATCTGTACTTTATGAAGAGAAAGGTGTTTTGCTGGGATTTTTGAGTATCCTGTAAAAGTCTCTTCCCTACTAAGTCACACACACACACACACACACACACACACACACACACACACACACACCTGTTATTAGTTTATATGCTGGTTGGATTTCCACAGATTGTGGATTATCTCAGCTGACTGAAGGGAGAGAGAAGGCAGAGTGCTTAGGAGAAAGAAATAGACTCCAAAGGCCTTGTGGAAACAAATTGTTCCTTAAACTTCTGTTCACAGTACAGTGGTTTTGGTCCTCTACCCAGAATTCCACGGCCCTCTGTGTTCAAACCTCTGCTTATTTTTATACTTTAGGAGATGCAGTGGTTTGGATATGAGTTGAATGTGCCCTCCCAGCTGGGTGGGTGCACTGGAGTCCTGGCTCCCAGTGTGTTGCTGTTGAGGGTACAACCTGTATAGGCGAAGCCTTCTAGGCACAGTGGTTCATACCTGCCATCCCAGCACCCCAAAGGCTAAGCAGGAAAATTATGAATATGAGGTCAGCCTAGGCTATACATGGAGATCCTACTCAAAAATCCCCCACAAACAAACAATGTGAAACATGGTGGAAAGTGGGTGGTTGCCTAATTTGGAAGGGATTAATGAAGTTCTTGTGGTATTCCAGCCTTTTCCTTCAAGAACAAATTGTTATAAAAAGAACAAGCTGAACCCTGCTTCTGAATCTCTCATTTTCTAGCTTTCTGTGTGAACTCTCACATGCTAAAATACTAAGATACCGTGATGTGATGAAGCCAGGAGCCAGTACCATATTCTTAAACCTGTAGACTTTGAACAAATATACATTTTTTTCTTTGTTCATTTTCCTGCCTCAAGTATTTGTTACAACAGAAAATGAACTGCATCTGAGGTCTCATTGCAGTGGTAATGGTATCATGTCATATCTAGTGTGGGTGGGAGATACAGTAAAAACAGCCTTCTCCATTTGGATAGAAGTAGAAATTTATCTCATTTCTGGCAGTCTGCATCAGCTGCTGTGATTTCCCTTGGGGAAATACCTCTTTCTTGACTCCCATTCCTTATGAGGGCATAGAAGTTCTTGGGTTTAGAAGTTCACCATGAAAACTCACCCTTGGAAGAATCCCATGCCCACACATAACTGCATAAAAAGCAGCCTGTGCCTTTCCATTGACTGTATGGTCTAATCCTTCAAGCTTTGAACATATTGTGTATTTTTGTTTGTAGCTCAAATGATTCAATACTGCAATTGAATAGAGAGATGGATGCATTTTCCTAAACAAGCTGGGGGTTGAGTCTCAGATGAGGTCTGCCGATGCACAGTTATCACTGGTCAACAATAGCACAAGGTTCTGGTGTCAGATGACCACGCATGCCGACTTTATCTTCTCTCTGGAATTTACGAAATGATCGTACATATTTTATGCCTGGTGATATGCAGCCATGTCTTACAGTCAAACTTTATGCACTCTAAGCTTTATATTCTTCATAAATATTTTAATTCAAATAAAGTACATTTCAAGTGTTACATTTTCCTCCCAAGACTGGGAATGGAGCCATTGTTAATCTTTCTGACTTTATTAACATATTCTAAATATCATAAACAAAATTAAGACTATAAATCTTGACCTGGGTTATTTTTAAAAATTAGTTTTTGAGAACTTCTCAAAATTTTCAGAAAATATTTGGGGAAATTGTTCATTTTATCTGAAAATTACATCTTCAGTTGTATATCTATAATTACTTTATCCCCTTTACATCTTTTTTGTATCCTGTCTAATTTATCATCTGTGGCTTGTCACAACTGTTGTCAATTGGGTATTCACATGCATGTGTTTTCTCCCACAGATTCAACCTCCACAGATCAAGAGTACAGTTAGACCTACAGTAGCCTGGAACAGCTGTAGTCTCTCATTTTTGCTATTATTTCTCAAACAATATAGTATAGCAATGACCAACACAGCACTTACACTATATTTAAAGTAATCTAAATATGATTGGAAGTTTACAAGAAAGCCAGTGAAACACGTCACCAATTAAAGGTGCTTGCTGCTAGACCAGAGTTTGATCCCCAGGTCCCACATGGTGGAAGGAGAGAACCACTTCCTACAAGCTGTCCTCTGACCTCCACATGTGTGACATGATGTTAGCATTCACACACACACACACACACACACACACACACACACACACACACACACACACAAATGGACTACAAAATTTAAAAAGGAAGTATATAGGAGAATATTTTCAGTTATATGCAAATACTATACTATTTTATAGAAGACTTGATGGCCCCAGATTTGGGTATCCACAAGCGTGGGGGGTGTGTGTGTGTGTGTGTGTGGTTAATTGCTGATAACAAGCAATGGCTGTATTTCATGTCTCTCTTTTGTTTACCAGCTAGAAATTCCTGCTTCGAGTTTGAAGCGAACTACCCCTTTAGGGAAGGAGACCGTCAGGAGAATTACACTAGGAGATATGTATACATAATTAGGTCCATAAGTTTTGGGGTCTCTCAGAAGGATTGAGTCTTAGTAGAAAACTTGTCCACTAATAGCATAACTCAGTGTGAGGTACTTCAAAATTTGCAAGATCATCTTAAGTTTATTCTCATTAGCAGGAAGATGAATAAGAAAACTGAGCTTTAGAAATTTGTAATTTCCCCAAGGATTGTGAGGACTTTTGTTGTTGTTTGGTTGTGTGGGTATTTTTTTAGGATCAATTACTGAAAGACACTTCAAACAACAGCTTCTGATGATCCAACCACCATTTCACACTTACAGATCCTCAAAAGTAAAATGGCTTTTCTCTCTCTGCTCCTTGCCTATTATTTCCTTTTCAGAGGAAAGATTTAGAGCTGATGCTGTAGTTACAATTCTTTTCTGAGTTCCATTCTACATATATTTTAACCAAAAACTATGCTTGAGAATTAGAATGGTTTAGGGCAATTATAATAAATGAGCCAAATCCATTAAATTCTTGGGTGTTAACTTATTGGGAGCTAAATTTACTAATCCTGCAGACAACCTCAGCACCCTGAACTCTGATGAGCACTGAGCTATGAAATACCCACTGTCTGAAGGGGAATATATTGATAATTGATTTATTTACTTATTTATTTTACCAAAAGGGTAGTTTATTTTAGGAGCTTTCTTCTCAGGTCTGCTGCCTGAATATCACTGACTTTTAAGCTCATTTTGTTTGCAGATGACAACAATTCCTTTTTCCATTTCTCCAACTTTCCCCCAAATAAGGTCTTAGTGAGTGATGGTACCTTGGTGTCTCAATACACCCATGTTCTTCCCTTGTTTAAGTGACTCATTATCTTTTCTTACTAATATCAGTGGGGTACCTACCATGTGGACACTACTGTCCCAGGAATTGAAAGGTAGTTTTGGCTTTAATATAAAGATTTTTCCCATGAATTTTTTCCTTAGGAAAGTTTAAGACTAACATGTACATTAAAAAAAAAAAAAAAAGCCTATATGTAAGTAGTATACAAGCAAGAAAAAAACACAAGGGCATCAGAAAGGGCAAGTGAAATCTTAGAGATCAGAAAGAAGATCTATAGGTGAATTCTTCAAAGGGATCAAGAACAATTTCCTGGAAAACATCAATAGTCAAATGTCAAGTGACTATTGTACTAAAAGCAAACCATGTGCTCATATTAGGTAGACACATACACTAATCACTGCACGGTAAATGGGGTTTTCAGTTTCTGCCCTTATGCTCTCCTCCTCATGACCAAGCAGACTGTGTTTAACCATGACTCTCTCATGGTCAGTGTTAGTGAGTCTGCTCTATGGAGTGGCTCAGGCCCTCAGCAACAGATTCTCGCTCTCTTTCAACAGTGTTGATAATTTTCTCCCATAACCTTCCTGCATAGCACCCATTCTCAATGTTCTTACCCCTTTGTCCTTTAACCTTGGTCAATTTTCACTTCAAACTTATTCAAATGTCAGTGTGCTCCAAGGTTCTGATGCTCCTAGTTACTCTCTCTGCTCCTCCCCAGGAGCTAATTTAATCTAAAGGGCTCAGCTAATGTCTTCATCTAACGTTGCTATCTGTTCTGGCCCATTGGTTGTAGGCCATGTGCATCTTAATCACACTAAAACCCACTGTTATCTTGAGTTTCCTGGAAACACATGAAGAGCACGGAAGTCTGAGGAGTTACTCTAGAAGGCCACATCTGTGGAACAGCAAGGGAGGTAGCATTTGGGGTAGAACACAGAGCTGCAGTGTTCAGAAGGTCTCAAGTACTCTTGAGGAGAGCTGAAGCTTGATGGCTCCTCAGCATCATTCCTAGTTGGAGGGTGGAGGTCCAGCCTTTACATCCTCACATTGATCTGCAGCGGACACATTGCTGTTAGAAGGGAACTTGACTTGAGTAAGGTTGGTTGTAAGTACCCAACCTCACCATAACTCATGTGTTAACTTTTCCAAAATATATTACTTCTCTTGTATTCTTCCATTTTCTATCTTGCTCCCCTGTTCATGCCAGGCCCAAGAGACAGAAGCTGTGGGGTCTCTGGGTCTCTTTCAGTTCTTACTAGTAGCTGGTCCAATGTCCAAGAATCCCCTTCTGTATGTTTCTCTCTTTTTCCCTCCTTGTCTGACCTGCCATGGAGATCTCATGCAGATTCATTGGCTCCTATACCAACATCCACAATAGTCACTTGACATCTTTTGTTATTATTGTAATGATTATTTTGAGTGTGCATGTGTATGGGGGTATGTAGCCTTAAATTTTCTCAGCTCCTGCCTGGCTCCCCAGTCCTGTGTTCCTCAGATTCCCCCGCCCTCAGGTCCCTCAGCCACTTATAAAATAATCATTTAGAGGCTTAATTACCAATTTTATGGCCTATGACAGGATTCTCGCTAGCTAGCTCTTTTATCTTAAATTAACGCATTTTTTTTTTTTTTATTAATCTATGTATTGCCATGTGGCTGTGGCATTACCAGTTTGCTAGCATGGTGCTCCTTGGGCAGCAGGCTGGCGTCTGTCACACCTCTCTTTTCTTCTCTCCTTATATCTGCTTGGATTTCTGGCCTGCCTTTAAGCTGCCTTGCCATAGGCCAATGCAGCTTTATTTTCCAACCAATCAGAGCAACACATATTCACAGCATACAGAAAGACACCCCGCAGCAGGGGTCTGGTACAATAGTATGACACTTGTGTAAAGTGTAAACTGATCAGATAAGGGTAATGACACTTTCCATCACATTTCCATTCCATTCTATTTGGACACCTAGAGCTCTTCCAGTTATTAACAAATATGCACTAGCTTCTTGTGAACTGAGCTATAAAATTCTAGAACTTATTCCTTGTGTCTGAGTCACTGTCTCTATCCCTGCTCCTCTTAAGCCTCCCAGGTCTGGTCATCTCTACACATGACAAATCACAACTGTGGCAAAGGAATCCCCAGTCTTGTATAAAGCCTACAACCTAACTGTCTCAGTGAGGGTTCTGTTGCTGTGAAGAGACACCATGACCACGGCAACTCTTATAAAGGAAAGCACTTCATTGGGTTGGTGGCTTACAGTTCAGAGGTTCAATCCATTATCATCGTGGCAGGGAGCAAGCAGACATGATGCTGACTACATCTTAATCAGAAGGCAGCAAAAAATGGTGACACTGGATGGTATCTCGAGCACAGGAAACCTCAAAGCCCACCCTCACAGTGACGCACTTCCTGTAACAAGGCCACGCCCACCCCAGCAGAGCCTCACCTCCTAATAGTGCCACTCCCTATAGGCCATTTTCTTTCGAACCACCACACTAGCTCTCCAGAAATGTCGGTGACCTTTTGACCTTAAGGCAGTCTTGCCACCACGTATCTCACTGCGTTGTGCCTCCCATCTCTGATGTTTTCTCACCCCACTCCCTTGCCACTTGAGACTGTGCATTTAGTTCCCAGTTCTTAGCTCAAGAAAGAATCTCCTATGGAACTCTTCCTTGGCTGTTTTTTCCTTCCGGGGTGACCCCATTCTTTGGATTTATTTATGACTTTAGTGTGTCCCAACATACTATTAACTTTATAGCTGCAATCTTAATTGCATTTTGTACCCATGTCTAGCTGCACATTTGTATTCTCCCTGAAGGCAGACACAATAGCTGATTTATTTCTGGACACCGTGGAAGAAAGCACATTAATTCATAGTGAGTGAAAAGCATTGCTAACCAGGAGGATCCAGTTGCTAACAGCAGAGCGAATCTGGAAAAAGAAATTTTAAAAGGGTTTGTGTCCCTCGCCAGTAAGGCCGGATGAAGATCTGAAAAGCTGGGTCCATTAGAAGGAAAAGATACAGCGGAGGGAAAGGCTTATCAGAGGGCTTTCCAGAAACAGCTGCCACAGGAAAGAGTCTGCCCGAGACCAGCAGCCTCTGCCTGCTGCCTGAGCGGTGGGAGAGACACTGTGCAGGGCCTGAGGACACAGAAGGAGCCAGGAGGAGGGAGAAGTCAAGGAGGAAAGGAGCGTTCAGGAGCGCGGTGTTGTGGAAGTCGAAGCACCTTTGACTGAAGACACCACAGCTCAAGCCACAGCGGTAAATAGGCAGATTAGGTGGTACCGTGCGGTAACAATAACGAAGACAAAAGTCGTTTGTTCGTAGGAACCTGAAAGAAGATCCAAGGTCCAGGGCTGGGTGGGTTATCAGGGCAAACCAGCCTGGTTCCCGTAGGCTCCTCCTGGGTGGATCTGCTCTTCTGTCATAATTAATTGATAGTCTCCTTGTTCACGTGACAAATTATAGCTAATGTTTCTTAGTCTCTACCACAGAGCGCAAGCAGGTTAGTGGAGTGCAGGTGTGAGAGACCTCTATTCCCAGACTTTGGTAGAAAGAGGAGGTTCAAAATCAGAATTAAAATGTAGCAAATGATTTAAAGAGTAACTATTGTAATTTGTTTTAAGATGATAAAAAATGAATGGATTTTAAGTTTACACCTCGGACCACAAAAAGAAAACTTTAAATTTAGAATTTATACGCAAAGCCTTGGGTTTTCAGTACTGTGGACTCTGCCTTTTGTGCTGTTTAGACTATAGTGATAACTTAGAACAAATGATGGAATCTTCATGGGACTAAATGACTTATACTTAAAGGATGGTGTGTCTAGTTTGCGATGTTCTCAATTGTGATATTGCATCTCGAGGCGGAAAGAACGAAGGGCAAATGTGAGAGGACCTGTCTCAGTTTCTTGGCAGACGACATGAACACAAGTCAATTAGCTGTCCTCTTGGACCATTTCACCACTGGTGGGAAGAGATGCTGACGTATCTCTGACCCCTCATGGGGTAAGGGACAAATGGTGTGGCAAAAGATCCTTTTAAGAACTAACTATACAATTAAGTGGGGCGTGGTGGCTCATGCCTTTTATCCCAGCACTCAGGAGGCAGAGGCAGGTGGATCTCTGTGAGTTCAAGGCCAGCCTGGGCTACAAAGCAAGTTCCAGGATAACCAGGGTTACACAGAGAAACCCTGTGTTGAAAAACAAAAACAAACAAACAAAAACCCCAAAACCCCAAACAATAACACAAAAAAACAAACAAAAAACCAAACAATAACAACAATAAAAAAACTGTACAAGTTAAGTGTGCTAAATGTTCTTTCTAAAAAGAAAAAAAAATCCAGGTGAAAGCCATTAACTCGATTATTTTTTAAATGACTTACAAGTTTATTTTGTAAAATCAAAAGTATGAAGAAGAGTTGGAATGACTGAAAATCCTAGTTTTCTTGTTAGAAATTGTCTTGTTTTACATGAAAGCTAGAGCGACTAGTGAATCAAAGGCCTGATGAGAAAATGAAGTAATTCTGGAGACGAAGCTCTTTAGTCCATTGTTTTATCTAATAAACCACCAACCTAGTCATCACAAGGTCAACTGTTTTATAGATTAACTTGCCCAGCCCATGACAGAGGGCTGCCTCTGGTTAGAGAGAACAGATGTTCCTCGTTTGTCTTTCCACATCAAAAGACCTGTGGGAACTTCTGAATACATTAGACATGTGTTAAGGAGATTCAGTTAGTTCTTGACATAAAGAATATACATCTCACAGCACCAGTTTCCCTAAAATGAAAGGAGGAAGCACATGAAAAGTTACTTGGAAGAGGCAAGATGGATAGAAAACCTTTCACTATTGGTGAAGCACACATTTAAGGTTTGACATTCTATTCGGGATATTAATTCTAATTTTGAAAGGTTGCAAAAAGTATTAAGAATGCCACATACAGATTTATATTAGAATATGCTTTGTTTTTCATACAAATTAGTGATTCTTCTAACAATAAACTCAACTTTGTTTAAAGAAAGAAGCAATTTAATTTTGCCCACAAATGGTAAACTGAAGCTGAAAATATTAGAAAAAATAACATAGACTTTTCTGGGGCTGGAGAGATGGCTCAGAGGTTAAGAGCACTGACTGTTCTTCCTGAGGTCCTGAGTTCAATTCCCAGCAACCACATGGTGGCTCACAACCATCTGTAATGAGATCTGGCACCCTCTTCTGTATACATAATAAATAAATAAATCTTAAAAAAAAAAACATAGACTTTTGTGAAAATGAATATACATTTGTAAGAAAATGGCCATATTTTTAATTCACTAAAAAGTCTAGGGTCTAGGATGTGTTAGGAATGTTACAAAGATTGTGACAGCTGGGTATTTATAAAGTGGATAATTCACACTTCCACCTTCTCTTACAGGAAGATATTAGCCAGCTTCAGCTGGAGATGATGGTGGGCAGAAGTCTACAGATACCCACTGCCCTTCCCCATTCCAGTCTCCTGGTGGTTTAATCATCTATCTAGGTCATGCTGTGTAGGAGTCTTGCAGCTATAATTAAAAGTCCCAAATCAGTTAACCTTCAGACGTGGTGATTAACCAAATAGTCATACAGAGCCCTTTAAACAATGAATGCAGAAATCAAGAGAGTGGATGTGAGAGAAGAGCAGGGCTTGCTCATACTGCTTTGAAGATTCGGGGGTCATGAGTGGGACACCTGCAGGAGCAGGGGTGAATCTCAGCTGATAGCCAGCAGGAAAGTGATGATCTCAGCACTACAGCCACGATGAATGAACTTTTGTTATTGTTGCTTCAGTTTTCTGAGGCAGGGTTTCACCACGTGGCTCAGGCTAGCCTCGAACTTCCAGTATGTAGTCTAGGCTGGTCTCACAATGGTCTCACATTCCCATGTTCCTGCCTCCGCCTCTTGATGTTGAGCTTATAGGCATGTACCACCACACTTAGCTTATGGATTCCTCTCTCTAAATTCTTTACCTAAGAATTAAGCTTGGCCAATACTTGAATTTTGGACTTACGAGGCTCTAAGCAGAGAATGACTTGAACCACTACAGACTTCTGAATTCTAGGCTGTGAAATAGTAAGTAGACATTCTTCCTAGCTGCTAACTTGGTGGTTAATTTGTTACGGCAGCAATAGCAAACTAATGTAGAAGCTCAGGGTCCTGAAGCAAATGAGTCATAAGTCTAAGATTGAATCCATCCAGCACAGCTGGAGAGGAAAGCAGGGAAGCAGGACAAGCAGGAGCACCAGAAGATGCTCATTCCTGAATCCCACGGTCACCCATTCATCCACCAAGGCAGCATGCTTGACTTCCTTTCATATGGTAACTCTATTGCTGAAAAGAACATGGAGATAACATTGGAGCCCCTTCCCCCCAAGTATCCACAACTGCAGAGTTTGGGCAGACAACCAAATGGATCAGTACAGGTTAGTATGTCTCTCAAGGACCATGAAAGATGGGCCAGCGGTCAGGCTAGCTAGACAGCTGGGCTCTCTGAGTCCTCATGTTGCCTGTTGTCATCAGTATAATAGTCTCTGAAGACATCCCAACCTCCAGAACCCACGACCATACTATCTGAGTGCTGAGGGGGAACTAAGGTGGGAATGGAACAAACTTGCCAACCGTCTGACTTTGGTTGGAGATATTTAAGATCTGTCTACTGTTATCATGTGTTTCCTTTAAACTGAAAGAGAAGGTAGGAAACACATCGGATTGTCAAGGGTGGCTGTTGGAGGTGGGTGGGAAGAGTAATCACCTAAGGGACTGAGGGGACTCGTTAGGTGCAAAAATATGACAGGGCATTTGTGGTGGTTCCAGAACAGATCACTGAACTGTGCTCAAAAGAAAAATGTAATCGTATATAAATTATACCATAGGAGGCTTGATTTTAAACTCTTTCTCAAGAAAATAAGTAATTGTTCGTGGTTGAAACAAGAGACTTGCCAACTTCTCAAATGTAATTTCAAGAAAATGTGTCTTTTTAGGCTGGCTCTGCAGCTCAATAGAATGCTTGCCTAGCATGCATTGAGTCCCTTGGTCTGACCCCTAGTGCACACACACACACATACCACACTCTTTCTCATACACACCCCACACATACTCTTTCACATACACACTCTTTCTCTCTCACACACATACCTCACACATACTCTTTCTCACATAAACACACCTCAAACACTCTCTCACACTCACATATATTCCTTACACACACATACCACACACTTTTTCTCACACCCCCATACTCTCTCACACTCATACATATTCCTCACACACACTCTCTCACACACATACCACACACTCTTTCACACACATATACCATACACACTCTTTCTCAACCACATTCCTCACATACACATAGCACATATACACAGTTTCTCACAAACACCACACACAGACACTCTCTCTCACAGACACACCACACATGCACACTCTTTCTCACACACACCACACACTCTTCCACACACATACTTCACACACACACCACATCCCCTGATTCTCTCACACACACCACACACAGACTTTCACAAACACAGCACACACACACATACAAACTATTTCTCAGACACACCACACACTTTCATACATACCACACACTCTTTCTCTCTTCCTCTTCCCCCGTCACACACACACACACACACACACACACACACACACACACACTCACACACGTGCACACACACACACACACACAAAGACAGAGCGAACCTAACTTAAATGAGAAGCCTCGTGTGTGTGGAACCATTCAACGGCTCTTCATCCGCTAGAGTATGCATTTCCTAGTGTGATCTCTTAAATCAGTGTAAAACTTTAAAAAGAACATTTTACTTAAATCTAAGGGCCAAGAGCTGAAGTAAAGTGGCTGGAAGAGGAGGAGGAAATGTTCTCCCATCATCTTCATGAAAACAATGAGCTCCTGTGAACAGCTGGCTGCACTGCCAACAGTTATGCTGAGAATTACACAAGGGTGTGCTGAGATGAGTGTAATTTATCTTGCTCAGTGTTCAAGAATGACTTTTAAAGGACTTTTTTTTTTACTAAAAAGAGAAACATTTTCATGCTTGCAAAGTGCTCTAAGTTCCTCAGAGAGAAATGCTAAGTACCGGAAGGGTGTTATTATTTCATGAGCTCGGGGCTTGCGTTGACAATCATTATACCGGTTCCATTTATAACTGCTGCGGCTGCCTGTGCAAACTGCATCTTTGATGTGTGCATTTGGAACCCATTAAAAGCATGCACTCATTTGGGGGAATGTCCTTTCAGAGATACGGATAACAAACTTGTGAAAAGGCAACTGTTTTGCCCACATTACTTGATGCCGTCAGAGGCATCGCGGGAGTGAGTTCAGACAAGCGCTCTTGGCCCCATGGCTTCTGAATCAAAGTGCCTCCTCAGTGAGTCCCTATGAATTATTTACTTGCTGGAGATTTTCAAGATATTAGTTTATGGACAGCTCTTTTGGGGAAAGAATTTAGAAATTATCATTTTTGCCTATTATTCTGCAAAGCGGTCTGGGGATTGGAATAGGGAAGTCAACTTTTTTAAAATTTTATTTTAGAAAACAGAGTTTTATTTTCCTTAGAAGTTTTATATCTGTGCGGGGGGGGGGGGGACAAAAGCCCAGCCCAATTATTTACTAATACCATTCAATTGCTCTATATCAAAGATGCAGCCGGCTTGTCGGTATTTTAATAAGCATGCTGTCTCTTCCTTTGGGGCTTGGGATCACAGTCAATAGCTATAAACTGTGGAGATGTGACAGGATGCTCCATCTCATTAAGAGGCCCTGCCGCCCAGATTCCGCCATCCTTCCCTGACATCTGATTTGCACTCCTCAAAGATGACCTTTCTGCCCTTTGTTGCTTTGCAAATACATTGCATGTCCCAAGGGCACGTGATGAAGCAGGCCACATGCTTCATGTTGCATAGTGGAACTTGCCTTTTGACATGCATTTCCTCAGTTCTCTGTGGGAAAATCCTCTTGTTCATAAGACATTCTTGGGTAAGTTCTTGGCACCACCCTCAAGAAAAAAAAAACAAAACCCACAAAGTCCTTGATATACTGTGGAGTACTTGAGGTCATCTGGAATTTCATCAGTCATGAGAATAATTAGACTCACACTTTATAAAGAGTAGTGTCCACTCATGCCAATGATAGGATTGCCTTAGGCTTGTGTTTCTAGAGGTATAAAAGAGCTATCAAGGATAATAGCATCATTGTACCCTTTGCCAATTAAAGTACAGTATCTGAATATTCTTTGGGTAATGTCTACTATAAAATTCATTGATTGTATATTTTGATATTTCTCGACACTAATAAGGTGGCTTGTGTGCATTTCTAGCTAGTGAGTTTCTAGTAAGTCCTTTCTGAAATGTTATGTACTGTTCACACTGTAAGATTTTTCCAGTCCCATAAACCAATGTGCATGCTGTCATTATTTATAGTTTTGCCTCCATGACTTCAGTAACTGCATATGAAAATTTAGCAACGAGATGCAATTTCATATTGCTGAGTATAACTATGAAATTGTAAAAGATTTAAAAATATTTAGCACATGTAATTTTTTTATCTTTTACTTAAAATGACAGAATTTTATGTATGTAGCATAAGTGGATTTTGAAGAGACTCAGGATAAGAAACTCTGCCATTCTATTCTATGATGGCAATCTTTGTCCTTCAGAAATCTAGTAGGATTCACTAAAGAAATCAAGTGGCTTAAACCAAGATGGAGCATGTGTGTCCTAATTAACAAAACACTTAATTAAATTGGATTGTATGACATATATGCCCATAGTCAAAGAAGATGACTTCCTGGCAGGGGGTGAAAGAAGGTGGGGGCTGTGACAGATGCTGCTGTATTTGTGTGTGTGTGTGTGTGTGTGTGTGTGTGTGTGTGTGTGTGTGTGCATGCATGCACGCAAGTGCAGTCATGGTCATGCCTACGTTTCCAGTGTTACTGGGTGACACTGGACTCCAACAGGTCTCTTATTTTCTTGTTATTTAGAACATAGACTAAAGGCATTCATTTCCAATCTTATTGAATGTGAAGAATTCCTTTGTAATATAAAAAGAAATCAAAGAATTTTATTAGTCAACTGAAAATTCATAATCAAAACATTTGTAAATAATTTGACTGTAATCTTCAGATTATCTACAAATGCTAAAGACAAAAAATGGTAGGAGAAGCATTGTATTCACTTGACTTTAGACTGATAGTTCCTCTGCAGCTGTTGTTAGGAACCACTTAATTAAGATGAGCTTTGTGTGTATATATGTATGTGTGTGTGTTCACACATGTGCAAGTGGACATTTGCACATATTTATGTGGAGGCCATTGGTCAACTGCAGATTTCCTTAGGTTCCTCAGGATGCATCCATCTTGGTTTTGTTGTTGTTGTTGTTGTTGTTGTTGTTGTTTGAGATAGGGTTTCTCTGTGTAGCTTTGCGCCTTTCCTGGAACTCACTCTGTAGCCCAGGTTGGCCTCAAATTCACAGAGATCCACCTACCTCTGCCTCCTGAGTGCTGGAATTAAAGGCGTGCACAACCATCTCCCAGCTCCATCTTGTTTTTTGAGACAAAATTTCTTACTAGATCTAATATTTGCCAATGTAGCAAGTCTGGGGTCCAGTGAGCCCTGGGGTTGTCTGTTTCTGCCCCCTCACCATTTGGATTGCAAGCATCTGCTTTTTTACATAGGTTCTGAGGATTGAACTCGGGTCCTCATACTTGAATGTAAGCACTCTACTGATAAACTATCATCCTGGCCAAAGTTTAATATTTTGAATGCAAGAAATAAGGGAAAATGTTTTGCCTTTGCATAATAAATGATGAGGAACTGACAAAGAGCTCAAAGATTCTTATGAATTCTTGGAGACATACTGTTTCTATTTATTATCTTTGGCTGAGTGATATTTCCTTATAAATATTAAATCAACAAAGCCTGCTTATCACCAACATTTTGCCCCCAACAGAGAACATTTCCATGTTTTGCAAAAGTTAGCACTCTGCTATGTATTGTCTACAGCCCATTTCTTTTCCTCCCAGGCACATGACTGAGTAGTGGGACCGAGTTTTCTTGTTTGAATGCTTGATAGAATGCCTTACTTTATTAGGTGCTCTGTAAACTTACTCTGTGGATAAGAGATGAGTTTGCTGTTACTGTCTATATCTGCTCCTTGCCCTGAGCCAGTGGCCCAGATGACAGTAGTCTGAGTGCTACACCCCACTCACACCTGTGTCTAGAAACAGCTGGAGCTGTTCAATTATATTTTTAATTTATATAACTACTTTGTCTATACCTACTTTTAAGGAATGATATGAATTATGAGCAGATGAGTTCATCTGCCAATATTTTTGAATAACTTTATTATATCACAATATGCAAAATATCTTTATCTATCCATAAGAAAGCAGCTAATGTCTCTGTCTTAGTCTGTTTTGAGCTGCTATACCATAATACTGGAGGCTAGACCATTTTATAAGAGAACATTATTTCTTATAGTTTTGGAAAATTGCAAAATCCAAAGTCAAGGTGTTTGAAGATTTGGCTTCTGGTGTAAGGGCACTGTCTGAGCTTCCAAGATGATATCTTAAACACTTTGTCCAGCAGAGGACAGGGAAGAGCCCTATTCCTCAGGTGGCAGATGAGTGAAGGAGGAGAGAGACAGCAAGAGGGATGAATCCTTCTTCCGTAACGGCAGCAGTTCGACCCAGGAGGGTGGGGTCCTTATGGCTTAGCTCCTATTGTTATAAGGACAAATAAACTTCAACATGAATTTAGAAGGTGAAAAATATTCCATCTATAGCCATGAATGACTATGGGAACATATCTGTTTATTGGCCAACACATGGGAAAAGGGGGATCCTTTATATCTTAACACATATATTAGTTATTGGGGTTTGTTTGCTTATTTTGGAGACAGGGTCCCACCCTGTAGCCCAGGCTGGTCTAGATCATATAGCAATCTTGCTTCAGCCTCCCATGTGTTGGGAATATAGACATAAGTCCCTATGCCTGGCTGGGCTTCATTTTCATGTACAAGAAGTTTGAATTTTCTAGGACCAGAAGAGCATTTTCTTCAATGTTCCCACTGGAGTCTTCTCCTCATGCTAAAGCTGTCATGGCAGCATGCTGAGTTCTCTCACTTTCCTGAAGACCTCTTTTTGGGCTAGCTGGGCTCCCTCCTGAGGGTACCGTATTGGAAGACAATTTGTTCCTACACTAACACAGTGCTGGATTTAGTTATTAAAACACTTGCCTTGAGAGTGTGAGGACTGAAATCTGGATCCTCAAACCCAGCAGTGGCAGTTGGACATGGTGGTCTACGAGTAGTCCCAGCCTTGACAGGCAGAAGCAGGGAATCCCCAGAGCAAGCTGGCTAGGAAGACTGGTTGTGTCTATGAGATGTGGGTTTTTGTCAAAAACCTTGGTCTGCCTCAATGAGTAGGATGGAAGAACAATTAAGGATGATTAAGGCATTACTAATCAATTGGTTGTAATTACAAATGTAGATAGATATTAAAATAGGGATGGTTTCTGCTTTTTTGGAGGCCTTCTCATTAGAAACACTAAAACCACAAATATGGGCATAAAACCACAGGCAAACCAAGCCGCTATTAAACAGTAGATAGCAAGACAGGTAGTAAGGATGCTTTGAGACGGGGAATGGATTCATCCACTGAGAGTGAGAGAGAAGATAATCACTTTATTAAGTTCTACTTCTCTTCAAGGATTCTGAGCCTCAAGTTTTGTTTGGCTCCGTGAAACCCATGTTGAGGTTGCAGAAAGGTGTTCATGAGCTATTGATGTGAGGGAAATGGTAACTCCCTTCTTCCAGTTGATCATGTTCCAAAGCCTGGAGTCATCCTTCTCCCAGGCCCGTGTCCAGACTCTCTTAAATCCTGATGTCTTCACCATGAAGACCCCTCTCACCTGCCTTCACTTCTCTTGCCTGGACCCAGCAAGCCTCTTCTGGATTGCCATTAGCCTTTGTTCTGACATCTGTGGTACCTTCTAATTGTGCTTGCTTCCAGGTAACTTGCTGTTCTGCATTCTGTTTTTCCCTAGAGAAGCCAGAGGGGACCTCTCAGATTGCATCATTTCTCAGTAAAATTTGGCCATGGCTTCCCACAGTGCAGGAGTCTTGAGTTCTCTGTTACAGTACACTATATGTTCTCCCTAAGTGGAGCCCTCCGACTTCATCTTCTAGCGTTTTCCTCACTGCTCGTTCCGTTCCAGCTACACTGACTGTCATTTCTGCTGCCTTTCACACACACCAAGAAGGCTTTTGTGTCAGGGACTGGGTCCTGTGGCTTTAATGTCCCCATCCTGTGTGTTCCTGTTAAGACGCGTGGACCCCAAATTCTGCGATATTTCCAAGGCAGGGAATAGCCCCCTCACAGAATGTCAGGCAGGAACCAGCTCCATGAGGAGGAGTCCATCTTCCACATTGTCACTCTGGACCCCAGGCTAGAGAAAGCGCTGACACTTTCACCATGGACTGCCAGTGTTGCTTGGAGGGGCGCCCCCACACTGAGCTAGAAGTATGAAGGGGCATGGGGGAAGAACATGGTAGCCATAAGCCTCACTCGTGTCCACCAGCTTGAGCTCAGTCACCAGACAGAATCTAGTGGAAAAGCAGCTGGGACATGAAGTTCTCTGGGGGTAGGGGAATAGAGAGAATGTGGTAAGTGTCCATCTGTCCTGTCACACTCTGGTAGATATGCATTTGTCTGTCACTTTTTTTAGGTCTACCCTTAGCAACCACCTTCTTAGAAACACCTTGCAGTTATTGTATAGCTACAATGCACCAGGCCTGGGCTCACTCTTCTGTTTTATTTTTCCCTTTAATCATTCTCTCTCTCTCTCTCTCTCTCTCTCTCTCTCTCTCTCTCTCTCTCTCAGCCTTTCAAGACATGGTTTCTCTGTGTCACAGCCCTGGCTGTCCTGGAACTTCTATATAGAACAGGATGGCCTCAAACTCATAGAGATCTGCCTGCCTCTGCCTCCCGAGTACTGGGATTAAAGACATGCACCACCACACCCAGCTTTTTTCCTTTACTTTAAAACATTGTTTATCTCCCATAGTGGTTTGACATGCAGCTCCTATAAGATATGTCCAAGCACTGATCCCAGCACCTGAGAACATGGTGTCATTAGGATGTTTGCACATGTGATTAAGAATTACGGAATGAGATCATTTTTGGATGGCTGCACTGGGTCCTAAACTCAACAAGTGTTCTGGGAATAGAAGAAAGCACAGGCTGCCGGTGGCAGTGGAGAGATGGTAAGGCAGAACTTAGAGTTACATAGAATTCCTGGAGCCATTAGGAGCTGGAAGAGGAAAGGAGGATTCCTCACTAGGGCCTGCAGGGCTGTGGCCTTACTGACACCTTGATCTTGGGACTTCTGGAGAGAAAGCAAGAGAGTGAGTGAGTCAGAAAGAGAGAGAGAGAATCAGATCCTGTTGTATAGCCCAACCTGGCTTCCCCAGCCTCCTGTCAATTTCTTTTATTCTGAAAATACAGGTATGTGTACCGTGTCCACCTACAACACTACACTTCTCTTCTAAGCCATTTGTTTGTGACGATTTACGACGTGAGCCCAAGGAGAAGGACACATCTTCCCCACTATCCTTATCTACTTCCCCATCTGTCCTTAGATGACCTTACCTCCTGTGATCTAAGCTCTGTGGGAGGAGGATGGGGGGAGTGGGGCTGGGAGGCTAGGGTGGGGGTGTAGAAGCTTTGTTCTGTTATTGTATTTGCAGTGCAGAGAACACTGCCTGGCCAATACTGGTTAAATGGATAGGGAGAAATAGGCAAACACACCTTTGGCTTCCTCGGAAGACACATTTGCCTTTGGGTACAGCTTTGATAGCCATTGTAAAATGATCTGTCCCAAAAGACAGTGTCTTCTGGTCTGTCCTCATTCTGAGACAGGGTGTTAGTTGGTGAGAGCTGAGACTCTGAACTCTGGATAAAACTTTCTCTGTGGAGTCATTGACAAGTGTGATATTAGATATGTACCACTTATGCCTCAGTTTCGATATTTGTAAAACAAACCCTGTCTGCATAAGCTTGGGGAAGAATTGTGTGAGATAATGTACAGATATTGCCCTGTGGGAGGCCAGCTCCCACATTTTGAAGGGTTCTTATGAGAGAGGGATAAGAGAACATTAGATAGAAAGAGAGAACTAACTGATGAGAAGAAAGACAGAAACACAGGATTGCTTCGGGAGGGCCTGAGTCAATGCCCAACAGCCTCTTCATTTATTCAAAAGGGCTTTTTATAACATGCCAAGGGGTGGGGCAAAAGACCTCCCCCTTGCTAGATCAAGGCACATTACACAGCCAAGTGTAGATGCTTCCAATCACCTGGTAACCATGCCTGTGGTCACTTCATCTCCTTATGCAGCCCTGCTGGGTAAAGCAAGCTCAGATTCTCAGACCCTGAGTAATTTCTCACTAGACTGCCTCTGTGGGCCCCCACACTGCCTAGGGTGTGATGGGAGTATGTCCTGATAAACTGCTAGGCTCTAAGTACTGTACGTCAAAATTATGTTTATGCTTCTCACCTGCTGGATGTTCCAGCTTAGCAACACAATGCAGTGGAGCTTGGTGTGCGTGTGTGCGTGTGCGTGTGTGCGCGTGTGTGTGCGTGTGTGCACATGTGTGTGCGTGTGTGTGTGTGTGTGTGTGTGTGTGTGCGCGCGCGCACGTGCGCGCACACGCGCGCGCATGTACATGGAGGCCAAAGGACAACCTCTGGATGCCATCCATCTTTGTTTTCTGACAAGGGTCTCACTTGATTAGGGAATTGCTAATTCCACGAGGCTGGTAGACTAGTGAGCCCAGGGCTTGTAAGCGTGTGCCTCCACACCTGGCTTTTGAAAAAATCTTGGGGTTCTGGTTATCAAATTCAGAACATCAGGCTTATAAGGCAAGCACTTTACCAACTGAACCATGTCCCCCCAGGGGGTTCTTGTTCCCCTTTTGATCACGTGGCTGACAGGAACTGTGGTTCACTGTTCTTATCTTTGTCAGAGCAACATCATGCATGTCATAAGCCCAGGAAAAAAAGCTGAAGTACTGTTTCTGTACAATCATAATTCACACCCTTGTAAAGGAAAACAATTAAATCCACCCATTTTAAGATGGAGATGATCTGGGTAAATATTCCCCCAGCGTTTAGTGCTTGGCTATATAAGTTGATGAGTTACTCAAATAATAATGATAATCACTTAGGATTAATAGGAGACATCTTAAAGACACAATTATCTTTCAATCTAAAATAGCATTCACCCATCATAACATTTCTTCACTGAGAATTTCAATCAAGTAAGCCCTTGCTAACCACAAAATACCTGACTGCACTGTTACATTTGCAGAAATACTTCTGCATGACACACGTAATGCAGAGCAATAGTTTGTTGGACATGAGCAAACAGCTGGGAAAACAATGGGAGTTCACTCTGAGAAGCCCAGATGTCATGCTGAAGGGCGAGGGTGGGCACCATTTCCTACTTCTCTGCCCTTAAGACTTGCTGTATTCACTGCACTATGTCACGATTCTGCTATTTCATGAAAATAAATCATCTCCCTGCTGTTTATGTTGTGATTTAGTGCTTAAATATCACATATTGATACTGCATGCCACTCAAGGATCCAACATTTCAAAAACATAATTATTCATTTACATATATTAGCATAACATCAGAGTACAGACAATAAAAAGTCTCAAGCTTCTACATCACCACTGCAGATAAATAAATAGACCTGAGGGAAGAACTCTGGGGGTATTAAAAGGGGTTGGATAGTAACCCTGTGCAGTGTTGGCCAAGGAGCAAGATACAAACTAAATGCTGGAAGATAAAATGTGTGTTCTTGGTCAGTTTTATCATTTTGTACAACAATAAATATATTTCTCAGAATTTCAGAAATCCCTTCTTTAATGTTAATTCTCTTTTTAGCTCCTCCATTTGTCAATGGCAAGTTAATATAATTCCTGGGTTTGGAAAGAAAATAGATCACACTTAGACTAACATCTGAAGCCCTTGCCTTGGCTCAGGAAATCTTGAGTGTTAGCTGCCCCAGGGTCTGTCCCAGCAGCTTGTGTCCGGTTCCTTAGGGTTAGTTCAACCCAGAACCTTTGTAGCAGATTCCCAGGCCTGGTAAAACATGTTCCCAGTTATGTGGCTGGCTTCTTCAGAGTGGCCTCCTTAAATCCCTGCTCATAACTCAACCTGGCTGGATTCATTGTCCGGTGTTCGTGTTGTGTGTGTGTCTGCCTTAGCTAAGTTTGAGTTGCTGTGATCCGACCAAAATCAACGTGGGGAAAATGGTTTATTTGGCTTACACTTGCACATCACAGGCCATCATGGAAAGAAGTCAGGTCAGGAACCCAAGGCAGGAACCTGGAGGCAGGAACTGAAGCAGAAGTCGTGGAGGAGCGCTGCTTTCTGGCTTGCTCAGTTTGCTTTCTTATACACCCCAGGACCATCTGGCCAGGGTTGGCACTGCCCCTAGTGGATTGGGTCCTCCCACATCAATCAATCAATCAAGAAGATGCCCCCACAGACTTGCCTACATCTAATGGAGGCATTCTTCAGTTCCTCTTCCCTGGTAACTCTTAGCTTTTGTAAAGATAACAAAAGCCAAACAATGCAGTCTATGTGTTTGTCCAATAAGTCATGACCCAGACATTTTCATGGCTAACTAAAAACTAAGTTCTTCAAAAATGACACTCGAGCTGACACCTTAATACTCAGTAGATGTTCCATAAATATATATTAAATATAGTTAAGGCAGATACTCCCATGCACTTACTTAATTGGAATTTTATCTCCTCAGTCCTAGATAGTCTAAATTCTCACTCCTGGAACCATAGAGTGGCATCCCAACATTGGCACATGAAGTGCAGCTCTGGGATACTTCTGCACACAGGTGCTGGCCTGCAAAGCTACTGAGCAATGTGATGGGGCAGCCTGTTCCACAGGGATTCAGGCATGTACACACTGTCATGTACACAGCTGCATTCCCAAGAGAGACGCACCCAGAGAAGAGGGCTGACAGAGAAACTGAGGCCATCGTTATAACCTTGAGAGATGACCCTTGGATTCCCAGAGTTGCTGCTGAAATGCACTGGAGCAAGAGGCTCCTGGCCCGGGACTGTGGCACCAGGTGACAGAACCAATTATTTCAGGCTCGGGTGTTTAAATCCTACTGTCCTTTGTCCTTTGTCCAGTAGTGGGAAACAAGTGCTGTGAATGCCCGGGAAGTGGAGAGAGGGAATCCTGGCCTCAGTTTCTCCCTGGGAGAAACCCTTTGGTCTGTTGCTACCCATGGCATGTGGATTTGGAGAGAAGCTTTGCAGAAGTGGAAATGTCCCTATGTGAACTGTAGGAGAGTCCTAGAACAGGAAATGCACACGTGCTGATTAGCAGAACAAGGAATTTAACAGAGAAAACCCAGATTACAGGCTCTCACAAAGCCTTCTCTCTGAATGCTTATTGCAGCTTTGGTCACAATACCTAAAAACCGAAAACAAGATAACAGTATTGATTGGTGATGATGAATGAATTGTCATGCATCCATAAACTGGCATATTGCTCAGCATTTAAGCAACTCCAACATACAAAATATCATAGGTGTCTTTTATAAGCATCACAATGAGTATTTTTTTAAAGCTAAGCAAAAGGAGTACCATAGACTGTATGATTTCACTTCTATGACATTCTAGAAATTGGAGATGTATAGGGAGAGAGAGCATAATATGTGTGTTCTGGGAGGGATAGAAGGTGTAAGGAGATTGTTTGCAGGAGGTACAGTGCAAGTCTGGGAGCCATGCAAAGTATCACAATTATACGGCAGCATTATGTAAGGTGGACATATCACGGTACACATTTGTCAACATGCATCAAAATGTCCCTTGAAACTGGTGACACAGGCTGAGGAGATGGCATAGTGGCTGAAATGTTTATAGTGCAATCATGGAAGCAGAGTTCTGATCTCTGTTAAAGTCAAGAGGGTTGCAGTGACCTGCCTGTAAGCCTGGCAGTTGGGCAGCGGGGTCAGGGGTAAGGTGGCTAGTTAGATTAGGTGGATCTGTGCCCTCTGGGGTGAGGAGAGACATTGCCTAGTGAATAAAGTGAACCGTGATAGAGAAAGACACTCAAAGCTGACCTCTGACCTCCACACACAGGTACATACAAGTGCCCATGCACCTCCAGACACACCTGAGGACATGTATACAACCAATCCTGATGAATTTTTTTGTTTTGTTTTTTTGAGACAGGGTTTCTTTGTGTAGCACTGGCTGTCCTGGAACTTGCTCCGTAGTCCAAGCCTCGAACTCACAGACAACCACCTGCCTCTGCCTCGCTGGGATTAAAGTTGTGCGCCACCACCTCCTGGCAGGCTTTTCTTTTCTATTAATAATGTCAGCCTGTTTATGTGTATCCATGCATATGTGTTTACAGATGCATGGCTACATTCTACTTAAGTTTAATTATTTAAGGAAGGATATCACTTCAGATCCATAAACACTGGAGTCTGAGGCAAGGAGAGTAGCATTTCTTCCTCTTGGAGCATAACGAGGAGGAAGATTTTTCTGTCTGGATAATAGACAGCCTATGCACATGCTCTAATGGTGACAATGGCTGACACGCTCTCCTTTTCATTTCACATGACTCTGAATGCTTCTTCTCATTTCACATTTCTTTGCAATTACAAATTCTCCTTTGTATTCATTGACAGCATATTTTCTGCTTGGGATTTTGTTGTTATTGTTCTGCTTACCAGGGCTGGGGGGAGTGGCCTGGGGCAGGAGAGAGGGCACAGGGGTGATGCTCTTTCTGAGGGACCAAAGTGCAGAGCCAAGGATTCTCATGGTTCGTGTGGGTATGCTGTGACCTGAACTTGTTGTGACTCAGCCTGATGCATGTTGTGCATAGCCATTGTGTCCCTGTCATGAACTCTCCATTTCACAAAGGCCGCACTGTGTGGTGATCTGGTTAGCGCCTAGGTCTTAGCCAAGGGTTCTAAGGGTAGCCCTGCAGACTTTCTGTGGCATTCGATTGGGTGGGTGTTTTAGGGTTCCTGTTGCTGTGACAGAACATTATGGCTGTAAATAAATTGGGAAGGGAAGGATTTATTCCATCGTATATAACTCTCACGTCACATTCCATTATTGAAGGAAGTCAGGGCAGGCGCTTGGGGGCCAGAGCTGGTACACAGGGCATGGCCAATGTTGCTGATTGGGCTTGCTCAGCCTGCTTGCTCTCTTAGAGCACCCAGGACAAGCAGCCCAGGGGTGGCACTACCCAAAGTCAGCTGGGCCCTCTCACATCAACCCTCAATCAAGAAAATGTACCACAAGGCTTACCCACAGGCCAATCTGGTGGGGGACATTTTCTCAATCAAGGTTTCTTTTCCAAAAGGACACTAGCTTGCGTCAAGTTGATATAAAACCAGCTAGCAAGGCCAAAGATCATTCCAGCAGAGAAATTGTTAGAATCAGTGCTAAGAATAGATAAGCCTTAGGTATTAGGGTGAAGTTTGAGGAGCAGGTGGTTGCCTTTGACTCACCTGAAAAACTGAAAAGCAGTCAGAGAAAATCAGTTTCTACATAGGAGTGTTTCTCCCTGTAAAATATTTGTGCCAATTTAACCTAATTTATGTATAGTATTTGAAAACCCACATGATAAGGGGTGTGGTGGGGCTGGGGGTGCTAAGACAGACCTTATCGGAGGTAAGTTTCTCTCTCAGCCATGGTGGCTGTTTATTCTGTAAACATGGGCCATCCTGGGTTTACTGTAACAGATGGAAGAGAGAGAAGTGTGGCCACTAGAGACCAGAGATATCCTTTGTTGACTAAGCTAGAATTACAACCGTCTCTGTGAAGGGCGAAATGAGGTCCTAACAGGCATCCCTTCAATTTTCTTTCATGGACGATTATTTGTGTGTGTACCCTTGACTTCAAAGAATAAAAATATTTCGATTCAAAGCTTAATTACTTAAGAAAGGATGTTATTTCAGACTCAGTCTACTAAACTTGAAGGTGACTGCCATTTGTAGCCATTGCTAAGTGGCTTCTGCGATATGGCCACACCCAGGCAAAGCGCCCTCCAAACTGGACTAGTTGTGCCATCTAGTGGCGTAATTGGTGAACTACACTAGACGGCATGCTACCTGGCACTGTCTGCACAATGGCAAGAATTAATTCTGCATTTAATGTGATGAGATTAGTTTCTGCCTTCACATCCTTTTGTTTCACCTAGCACCTGTGTGACTTCAGAGAAATGATTGGGCATTTCTTCATCTCAGTTAACCGACCTGTAGAATGGGGATAAGAAGCTACCTCTATGCTCGTCACAAGGCTCCTGTGACAATGCATGGAAAACACTTAATAGAGTTCCTGACAGTGGTGTATTTCTATTTATAATTTTTATTCTCAATAAGCAAGCCCAGAGCTTATAAAATAGGCATAAAGATAGAGTTATGAAAAGATGAGTATTTCTGAATAAATTAAGTCCGTAATATTGAAAGCTTGGACGAAGATCAAGTCTATTTAGGCTCTCTGTGCACCCTGCCAACCAATGCATTATCTCGATTACACTTGCCTCGTTCCAAGCCTTTCCCCACCTCACAGAGAGTGCCTTCATCCCAGCAGACAACTCATTATGTGCATGTTAATGCTTGTCTTCTTTCCATGGCTTCTCTCTCCCATTGAAGGGATCTCACAGTCTTTACGCCCAACTTGGTGTCTGCTCCCTATACACATTTCTCTAGTGCTGTCAAGCAGAGGTTAATCCTGCTTAGCCCTTTACTCCGATGTGTATTAGATAGAGCATTTGACATAAACAGGCTGTAAGTGAGGACTGGGTGCGGGGGAGGCGGCCACAGAACTCCAGTGTGAAATGCCTGTCATGAGACACTGAGTGCTATCCTCGTGTGTTCTCTCCTCCGCCGCAATGCCCGACACAAAGACCTCACACAACGAACGCCCCATCAAAGCTGAGAGGGAAAAACTGATTTTTGAGACAGGGACTCATTGTGTAGCTCAACCTGGCCTTGAGTTTGCAACTCTCTTCCCACAGGGTGTCATTATAGGAAGGCCGCATGCCTTCTCACAGAGCACTGGACTAAATTGGCCTGGTAGACTGAATCAGCAGATTTGATCCATCAAAGTAACATTTTTTTAATATTAGTAATAGATTCCACTAAAAAAAATCTAAAGATTACTAAGATGTAAAGAAAAAGCTGTGCTTTCCCTACTCAAGTATTATTAACATTTGTTCTGTTTTTAATACTTTGCTGATATTGCATAGTTATAATAATTGCTTAGTGCAATTATGTTCTCTGATAGTTGTTTGTTGTTTTGGTGGCCAGGATCTCGGGTGTTCCCTAGCTGAGCTTTAGTCCTAGACCTTCTAAGTTTAAAGTCTTGCTAAACTTTCCCCCATTGTACCAGAGCACACAAAGAGTGTGGTTCTAAAAGCCCAGCATTTCACTGAGTGTGGGTGCTATGACAGTTCCTCTGCAGAGCACATCTTTGGCCATGAATCTTTTCTACCAGCTGGAAACGTCCGATTTTGAAACTCAGAGCACAACCTTTCTGGCCGTTCTTACTAGAACGACAAGAACAGGAATGTTAGAATAAATGCCATCTGAAAGGTCACAAGAAAATGGCCTTTTGACGTTGAGTAGCTCTAGGTGACCTTTTTGGATGTGGCTCAGAATATACTGTAGATATGAAGAAAGGCCTGGAAGATGAGGCTGATGCCTGTGCCACCTGCTCTGTGCTCCGAATCAGGTTTCAAACTTGTTTCTTCCCTCCATCTTTACTTGTATACACCTGTGTACATGTGATTATTTCATTTTAAAATCGAATACTCATATCCAGTACATTCTATCTCACTTTATAGCTTTCTTCACAAACAATAATTCCTATGGTCCTTGAATTTATTCACTTACACATTAATTTTTTTAATCTACATATGTTGATGGCCATTTACTCTGAGAATAATAAAACACCTTTCTTTTCCCTTTTTTAGAGAAGGTTCCACTCTATAGCTTAGGGTGGCCTGGAAATCACAACATCCCACCCACCTCAGCCTCTGAGTGCCAGGATTACAGATGTGTATCACAACTGACTATAGAACCTATTCTTAAAATGATTTTATAACTTAACAAGAACAGGATATGTGAACACCAACAATGCTGTAGGAAACGTTCTTTCTCAGATGTAAGATCTGCACTGTTCATGGAAAAGAGAAAATTCATTCTGTAAGATAGCCAGGCAGGCTTCCTAGAGCAGCTTACAATGGAATCTTAGCAGATGAACATCAGAAGATGTAGACGGATACTCTCCTATTAAGCAAGGGCTATCTGCCATAATGTTCCACGGGGAAGTTTCCAGTCTCTGCCTGATCCTGGGTAATAGTCTTCTTTCTTAAAATTTGGCACAGTTTAGCCTTTGGCAGCAAGATTTTCTTTAATGTGAAGAGTTTGTTGCCAATGTAAAGGTCAGAACCCAACACATTGCCTTATTTTGGGAAGCAGAAAGACTAAACACTTCCTCATGAATCAGAAGTCAGGAAGATCAGAACCAAGTGATTATTGCCCTGACAAGACACACGAGTGTCTTGAGAAACAAAGACGAATTTCCTGGCAGTCCTAGAGTAGGAAGGGGGCTTTTCACAGCACTTGGGTAAAGGAGGGAGATGTTCGTGGGGGAAGCCTGCATTCCATCTGGACAAGAGGGCCAGGTGAGAGCTGGCTGCTGCTTCCATGAGGAAGTGCCGGTGTGGAGGGCACCATTGAGGAGCATCCCAGCCACGGAGCAGGGCAGTGTGCCTCTGCTGACAATCCACAAGGAGCTTGAAAGGTAACTCTTTAGATTGCGAAGCTCATTTATGTACTTAGAAATTTAACCTTTGCTGAAAAATCGCTGGGTTTCTGGGATAGGGTGGCTCGTGGTTGGAAATCTCAGTGTGTGGGAGACAGGACTGCAAAAAGCCCGAGATCAACCTGGGTTATTCAGAAAACACTGAATGAAGAGTGACTAGTGTGTCTGGCTCTGGACGTTTGATAAAGAGGAGGCAGACTTGTAAGCAAGCTTGCACCCATCAGGGAGATATGGAAATGGCTGTGTAAACTCTGGAGTCAGAAATGGCTCTGTGAGTGTACACAGGAGGCATCACCAGGCTCCTCTCTTTGGACCCTGTTTCTTCATAAAGCAGAACGTGCAGTCTGAGGAGGTGGCTCTCTTGGTAAAGTGCTTCCTGTGTGAGCAAGAGGGCCCGGTGAGCAACATCCCTCAGAACCTACATAAAAAAGCCAGGCTTCACATTTGTGGACTTGGGGAGGTAGAGTCAGAGGAGGCCTTGGGGCTCATTGGCCAGCCTGTCTTCGCAACTGGCAGACCCCAGGCCAATGAAGGTCTTTATCTCAGAAAATGAAGGCAGACACCTACTGATAAAACACACGCTGCACACATGTGCATGCACACCCACATACATATGTACTTACCTCCACACATGTATACACACACACACACACACACACACACACACACACACACACACACACACACACGCTGGAATGAAATGGGAGTCTGCCCCACAAGCTGTGACATTTGGAACCCATGCATAGGAAGCCCTGCACAAACGAGCTGCCTTCCTGGGTTCAGCCAGCGGAGCTTCGGCCTTAGGCTTCTGGCACCAGGAGACTTTTCAAGAGCTTACTCTACCTTTCCCCGCATCTGTCTCCCTCTTTTTAATTTCTCCCTTTGAAACACGCAAACCAAAGAATTATCAACACAGAAGTCATCACTTCCCTTTGGTCTAATTGATTGGAAGCCGTGCCTCGTGGCAGGCTTCAATGGGCACACTCCCGGACTGCCTGTTGGCCGTCAGCATGCACGGCATGCTGCTCAGGCCATCTGCTGCTCCACGCGGGCCATATGGAAAGGGGCCCGCACTCTGGAAAAGCCAAACTATTTTCTTCTGTGTGTTCTCCTCTTTGCTTATTTCCAGCTCTACGGATCAAGCCTGGATGCAATTAGAGCTTCCTTATCTGTTTACGTCGAGAGCCATTGACTTGGATTTTATGACGAGAGCCTTTAGACGGAGAAAAAACGACCCCGTCACCACGATACCCTCTGATATCTGTGGCACAGAGAATTGAGGAATTACTTCTGTGGTCCTTTCCCACAATGGATCCAGATCTCTACAAAGGGACCTATGAAATCACATTTTCTTTCCTCTGGAACTCTAAGCTGCCTTTACCTCTGCCGGGCCTGAACAGCAGGCACAGACACTCGGAGGTGTTTAGTTCTTAACTGTGCGGCTTATTAGTAGCCTAGAAAGTGACTTGCAAAGTTCCAAGGTGGAGCTGGGCTCCCGCTGCGACCGTCTCAGGGGGATTTACAAACGTCAAGATGATTTCCAAGCTTTCCTTGACACCCAGATCAGAGCACTTCTCTAGAGTGGGGGCTTAAGTGACGTCTTAATCAGTTTTGGAAAGCATTTTTTTTTTTAAGCTTTTGACTAAAAAAAGGCAAGTACAGACTGCTTGTTTAAAGATATTAATGATTCATAGATTTTTTTTTTAAGGACCAGGAGGGAGAGGATATGTCTCAGTTAATTTTTAGCAAAACAGTGAACTGAGGTGAGTGTCTGCAGCTGTGCTGATCACAGCTCCGTTCCCACTAAAGGGCAGTTCAAATTGTTTCAGCCCCCCCCCCCATGAAAAAAAAGACACCAACTCACTAGCATCTCACTATAAACTAATTTTAAAAAGTCAGGCCCCTGAAGATAAAATATTAACATGCATTACAATGCATCCCATAGGAAGAAATAAGCAATTAATTTCCATTCTTGCCATGCTGTGGATGTGGTGCCATCTTCTCTCCCCTTTCCTGGGTAGTGACAGATTCTATCACCAGTTTTTAAAGTAAGCTGTTGTCCCTCTCTGCCTTTTCAGATTAGAAGCAACATGTCCCCTTCCTGTTAGCCTGGCCTCTCCCAAAGCATGTTTCATATACTGCTCTATAACATGAGCATTTGGGTTGTGCCTAGCAGGAGCAGGTAAAAAGCTCAGTCACTGGTGCCTTGTTCTTTGTGTGCCCAGCTGTAGGTATGGTGCTTACACAGGACGAGCCAGTCCGGGTTCAGAGATGTAAGGTACAGGATTTACTACAGAAGAAACAGAACTTCTCATAAATCAAAGCCACCTCCAGTGATAGCACCAAAAACAGATCTGGAGCCTATATTTGATATCAAATGAGTCCCTTTTAGTTTCTTGGGTTGCAACCTTTTGTGTTTATGTACAGTTTAAGGTTCTTAAATATCCTTAACAATTAATGGAAAAAAAAAGAGGACAAAGTATTCTGAAATGTATCCAACATGCACATGATTCTTTACAGAAAAGCATCAATGGGTCGATCTCGTCCTTTATCTCACTGTCTCTGCCATCATTTCTGTTGCGGCAAACCACCTCAAATAACATGTAGTGTGAACAAAAGCTAGTCCATCTATGCGAGCCGAGTTCACACAGAAACCCAGTGGTCACTTACGTTTCAGAGACACTGTCACGTATTTCCCAATCCTGAGCACTCTGCCCTTCCATCCTGTTTAATGAGACTGTCTGCTGGGCCCTTAGCCATGTGCTAGCCCTGAACTCACAGCCAACAGTGTTCGGGGGAACCAGTCGCCACCACAGGAAGAGCAGACACAAAAGGAAAAACAGAGAACTAAGAAAGGGTCATAGTGCACGCTGTCCCACACGATGCCAACTCAGGTGGCAGGTGGAGTTGGGTCAGCTGGCACTTGAGTCTCCTCAGCGCTGAAGATTGCCGATTTTCTTCTTCCTTTCCACTGCTTTGTCTGCTTTTTTTTCTTCTGGATTGTGATTACAGCATTTTCCCCTTCCTTTTCCTCCCTCTAAACCCTCCGACAGATCCCCCCTTGCTCTTTCAAATCCACGGCCTCTTTTTCGTTAGTTGCCGTTACATGCATATATGTATATACGTATACAACCTGCTCAGTCCATATAATGTTACCGTGTTATGTTCTCAGGGCTGACCATTTGGTGTTGGATAACCAATTGGTGTGCTCTTCCCTGGGAACACCCTTCCTGTGTGTTTCTCTTCTTTTGACCCGTTCACCCTACCCAGGGCCAGATCCAGATCTTAAGAACTTGATACATAATTTAAAAGCTCTTCCCTAGGAAAAACAATAAAAATTATAAAACAATTTTACAGTGTCATCTACAAAAATAAGTATTCATTTAGACTATTAAAAACCAATAAATTGTAAATTGTTTAAGATAGACATATATTTCAAAGATCACAAATGCAAAAATGATATAAATTAATTAAATAAACGAATCACTTGTTTGGCTCAGCGCTGTGACACTGTCCTACAATTTTTGGATAAGGAGTTAGATTAATATTGTAAACACTGCCCAGTTTTAATGGTACCCTTGGCTCACACTGCTATCAAGACCCTTGCACAGGATCACACTGTGAATTTCAAGTTATCTGAATCAGTATTGGCACTGTCTATCCAGCCAGGAGGAATTTTTTAAATCTTTACATGCTTACATAATTTATTCCTTTATCAAGCAACTTAAAAACGCATTTGTTATTTCTTTTCAAACTATACCACTTTCTTTGAAATAATTACTGCTGTTAGAGTTATTTCAACTTTTAAAAATGATGGCTTCTAGATGTCAGAATAATATCTCATTCTTACTGCCCTATTTTATATCCCATTAATTGTTATATGACATTTCTCTACATTTCTTAATAAACAAATGCTAATCTAACAGAGGAAACCATTCCTCATAGTCCTCTAATTTCAGCGGAGTCTGTGCATTTGCTACTTTAGTGAAACATCAGCCCACACTTCAGCTGAAATGGCATGTCTAAGCTTTGTTGCTGTTTCTTGGAGTTTTATTCTAATTCGATAGAAACATACCTTTTATCTGTGATGGCTATTGCTCCATGTCTGTCTCCTCAGACAGCTTCATGAAGCACACATTGTCCCACACGCTGAGTCATTAAAGAAACACTGGAAAAGAAAATCCTACTCACGTATCTTGAAAATGCTTATCTACTAAAAGGACAAGTAGACTCAAAGTTCCATGATATTTAAAATAGTCAGCAATTTTGGGGATCATATAGGGAAGCCGCTTGCTTTCCCAGCGAGATGAGTGCGTGGGCTGTGCAGAGTGGGCTGTGCAGAGTGGGTTGTGCAGAGTGGGCTGCGCAGAGTGGGCTGTGCAGGGTGCACTGCACCCCACGCACACACTCATTTATCAGTGTTTCAAAGAGTGTCTGGCAGTCGCCCTGGTCAGCTCTACACTGGGCAATTTACATAGCTCTTACACATTCAAATTGTGGAAGTAATGACTATCGCTCTTTTTATTTGACAGGAGAAAAGAAGAGTGTTCACTGTGCATGTTGCTAGAAACGGTTGAGGCCCAGTGACTCTGAATCGAATGGTTGGGTTCTTCATTTCTACAAAACACTGTTCTCATTGCTGCTGTGTTGAGAATTGAGGATTTGAAAGGAAGAAATACTTGGCTTGGAGTACTTGAAATATTGGCATGGCCTTCACCTGTGGGTACATGTAGCAAGAAAAATGCCTACAGCAGAGCAGAAGGGACCCACCCCTGCCAAGCTTGCTGATCCACTGGATTCTGCCAGAGACCAACAGAGGGAGACATAGGCTTTAAGCACTCACAATATTCTGCTGGCTACAAGTTTAGATTAAAAATACCCTGGTGACTTGGATTGTGTCGCTGACTGAGCAACTGTGTAAGCTCTGTAGAACTGCATTACCCCCTGAGTGGTGTGTTTCTCATGTGTAATGTCACAGCTGCGTTCAGTGGTCTCTGAGGTTCTCTGACCTCAGTTCAGCTGGGGTGGTAGCTTAAGTAGCAACATGAGGTCTGCTTAGAACCCAAGGCATTGCCTCATCTTTGGATGCTGAAGGACTAACAGGGAAATCATTGCTCTAGGAAAAATGAACAGTGAAAAGGAACTCAAGCAAGTCCACCTTCCCAATGACTAATTACGTACAAATGAAAGATCTTAGAAATCAGATGCTTTCTCATATGTAAGAATACTATGTAAGAGAGTCTTACTGTCCTGTCACTAAAGCGACCTCAAGAACATCAGCACTTGTGTTGATATTGGTATATAGTCACCAGATATGATGAACTCTATAAATCTAATTTAGAAGCTCCACTCTTGCTGAGTGTTGTTTACAAATAAATGTTCCTGACTTAGAACTATAAATCACTAATGAGCTACGAAAAAGTAGTCATGTCATCAAGAGTAAAGGAAGTGAAAATTAAAGGGAAGAAACATAATTTTTATCTCATAAAAATTGAGTGAAAGTGTAACTTGGCATCTTTAAAAAACATTCATTATTTACTGAGTGTGTGTGTGTGTGTGTGTGTGTGTGTGTGTGTGTGTGTGACCAAATTCAAGTTGTCAGACTTGGAAAAGAGTGTCTTTACTCACTGAATCATCTCTCCAGACCCTTGGCAAACTGAAGGAAAATTTCAGTTATATATTGAAGTTTTTTACCTTTTGGTCCAATATATTTTATCTCCAGGAATTAACTTTATGCAAATAGTCACAGTGAATATAACAAAACATTCCTCCAAATGAAAAGAAAACCTAAATAAAAATAAATAAGTTCTGTATTCATTGATTTAAAAAATCTAGTACTAATGTCCATAATAGTTGGGAAATCTGTACATTCAATACCATTTTAAACAAAATACCAATGGTGTTTTTTTTTAATCAAAATTAAAAACTTGATTCTTTAGTTTATATGGTTGGTAGTTGTTAGGAGCCATAGGAAAAGAAAATGATGAGAAACTGTTTAATGGGTAAAAGATTTTCTTTTGAATTATGGAAGTGTTTTAATATTAAACAGAGGTCTTGAGCATTATGGTTATGCAAACACCGCTGGGTTGTTCACTGGGTAACTTTATGTTTCAAAAAAAATGATCTTTTGAAAGTTAGTAGAGTTTTGTGTGATGGAGTTGTACATGGTTTCTTCTGTTGTTTACCTGTTTTTCCTAAGTTCTAATGAGGATTGCCACCCTAATTATTAGGAAAGAATTATAAACAACCCAACAAGAGGCTCACACTTTAGACTAGATTTTAGGGACATTGGAAAGAAAAACACTTAAGAAAAAGATCAAGGGCCAAGTGTCCGCTGGGGGCAGAGGCTGCATGTGGAGGGTCTCTAAGGCCCTGGGACCATCCTGTTACTAGGGGGTGTGGAAGAAGAAAGAAAAGGAGGCAAGGAAGGAGGAAAAGAAAAAAGAAATCTAGATATCCTTTTACTACGTTGAAAGGGCTGAATCCCAAACAGATAATGCTTGTGAGTAAGACTTTGTCTCTGATTACCATTACATATCTGGCTTTGTGCTGTTTTCCAGGACTCTGAAGCAAAATCTAAAGGGTGCTGAGGGAAAGAGTCATGGACTCATTGGAGCTAGTGCCTGGGGGGGGAGAGGCTGGCTGGTGAAAGAGACCTGGAATGCCAAGAGGAGAATTCAAGTGTCCCCTGTGTGGAAGAAACAAGTCGCCCCTACAGAACAAAATCCTCTTCCCAGCTGCCTTCTCCATCCCTGTCTCTAATAAAAACGTGAGAGTAAGTGAGCGAATGCACAGTACCCTTTCCGGTCCCTCTAGAGGGTAGCTGGAGTAGAATTCAGTTCTGGGGGATGATGGACAGGGAATAGCAAGGCAATAAAAGACAAAGACCATGCTTCCTCAGGTTTCTCACTTTCTTCAGTGATGTTTCTGTCTTATTTGTGCACAGTCTGTCCTGGTCCTGTAGGGACAATGCCACTCTTAGCCACGTTTCCTGTGGTGTTCAGTTTTGTCCTTTAGAATGCCCTTGTCATGAAAGGATGATATCTGGAAGGTGAGAAGTGTTGCTGAGAAAACAAACAGTGGACTAGAGATTTGAAGCTTTTCTTTGTATTGACTAACAGGAAAATATTAGTAGCTAGTAAAACAATTAGCTGTTGCCAAAGAGGACAATGGTTTAAGCATGTCCAACCTCAGCTGCACGGCTGGCACCTGCATGCAGCCTGCAGCATGTGTGAATGCAACCCAACACAAACTTGTAAATGTATTTAAAACATTATGATAAAAAAACAAAACAAAACAGATTGCCCCATTATCCAGTGTGAACTTTTAGATGACAATGCTGTGTTGCAATGTCAAGAAGGTTGGGCATGCCTGGGAGTGTTTCCTGAATGTTTGCTGAAGCTATAAATACACAGGTGCAATCCTGGACTTATTGAAAGAGCCATGGTAGGAGGTGAAGCAAGACTAAAAGACACACACACACACACACACACACACACACACACACACACACACACACACACACACACACACACACACATCCTACGCCAAAGGTCAGTATATTTTTGTGGGCCAAGGTTTACTTCGTAACTGTGGGCCAACTTCCGTCCGTGACCTGTTTTTGTAAATAGAATTTTATTTGGGCATAGTCACATCTTTTCTCTGGTCTTGTTGTGCCATTATATCAGAATTCAGCAGTCATGATGGAGTTGGATCACCTGTGAAGCTTAAAATATTGGTTATCTGGTCATAGTTCACAAACATCTGCCACCCCTGGTCCAAGGCCCTGCCCCCAGCCTTGCATGTTCACGCAGATCCCTGGGAGTCATGTAAGAAGCCGATTCAGGCTGATCCGTGGGCCTGAGCACTCATGGTCTCCCAGGAGAAGAAGCTACGGCCTTTGTCTTAGGGGTCATGTTTGGGTTGATTGTCTAGCATGGTGCTTCTCAGTGGATGAGGAATAGACATTTTCAGACCCAACAGACACTTAATGGATCAGAAACAACCTGTGCCTTTTATGGCGACTTCCAGTAATTCTTATGCAAGCCAAATCTTGAGAGCTGCTGTCTTCAGAGAGGCAAGAATTACATGTTCACGTAAGACTCCATGGCAGATTCTCCTCAGCAAGGTGTGTGCCCCTTGATCATAGTAAGCAAGGGACTATGCCGGAGTTAGCTGAAAACCCATACTCCTTACTCCTATGTAGTAAGCTGGCCTCAAAGATGTGCGATTTCAAATGTTCCTTCGTTGATGTAATTTGGTATAACTAATATTCATTCTCTTTTGGAAGGAGAATCTTATTTTGTAGCGGCTCATAACAGCCTTGAAGGCCATGTAATTTCTGAAATGGCCAACAGGGAGAGCTGCCATTATACCACCAACTTTAAAGACCGCTTTTGGGATTTTTACTAGCAGAATCAAGGAAGAAATGGACTCATAAAATTGTAGTTTTGGACTTCAAATTCCTCCTGTCCATTTTATATAAAAAGACTCCCATCCTTAGCCCTTGGGATATTCAGATGATTTGATTTGCGTGGATTAAATACTTGTCTTTGCTTTTCCAGTCATACTATATGCTCAAACTGAATATAACCTGTGATATAGCTACTGTCAGTATTCACTCAGACCCCCTATATTTTCAAACAATGACAAAGATGCCAGCAATTAGTAAAACACAAAATCGGGTTTTATTGGACATTTGAACAAATCATGTAACCAGATTGTATAATATGGAAATCTCTTATCAGGACCAGAGAGCAACTGAGCCCATCAGGCAAGGTCTTCAGGGAGTTTCCTGGAAGTGACATTTGGGTTCCTGAGATGTGATATTATGGAAGGAACTGAGCCCTGTGATGCTGTGTAGATGAGGTCTCCTCCCAAGGACATCAGAAGTGACACAATGGTCCAATTTGTCAGCAGATGGTATTGAAATTCCCAGAGTGAAGAACCAGCGCACCCCTGCCTTTAGCCCCAAGAAGACTGAAACGGTTTTGATTTGTGTGGACTCAAGATTTGCCTTTGCTTATATTAAAAGCTAGTGCTGCTAGCCCAGTTAAGATAACGAGAAACAAAGCACACTCTGTCAGCTTGGCTCTCCAAAGGACACCTCTTTGGATAAAAGAAAACATTTTATGAAATTTTCTGTGCAACCCAGGGTAAATTATGTGTTGCACCAAGGGCTCAGCTTGCTGATAAGGGAAGATATAGAGGCTGGAATTGGAAGAATAAAGATGTAGCTGAGGCCCAAGGAGGGTAGTGTCTATGGAAATGCAAGTAGAGAAATATTAATCAGTGACCTATCTAGGTGGGATAATTACTTGCATACAGGAATATGGAAGTGGAGGCAAAAATTAGTAGTGGCAAAGAGATGATGTTTTCTTGGGAAATAATAAAAGAATTAGAAAACTTCTTGAGTTTGGGAGGGATGAGCGCCAAGACATGAGTGAACTTAAACTGAGCTGGTATTAGACCAGTGTGTTGGTGGAGATACACCTACACGTTAGAGCTTGAAATAGAAATAGATATTGACGTTATCTTTACGGAGATCTCGGGATAGTTTCTATAAAGGATTAAAGAGAACTTGTTTGGTTACAGATTAATCCGCTCGATCGGTGTTAACTAAGAACCTCCTCGCACCAGGCACTCGCTCTGGGTGGATGATAATAGTGAGACTCTTGAAGACTTTGATCCTGAGGATGGATCAGAAAATTTAGATGAAACAGATTCTAGTGGTAGGAGACCGAAGATAAAGTTAATAAATACAAATGTATCAAGTTAAATGGCATGATGGTTACTCTTGTCAGTGTGACTGGACTTCTAAAAGCACCTAACATTTTTAATTTTATGTAAGTGTGTTTACATGTGTGTGGCATTTTGTGGGTCTAGGTCGTGAAACCAGAAAGGGGGTAAGAAGGTTTGTAGAGAGCTGTGGGGAGAGGGTAGAAGAACACACGTGACACTGAAGCGGAATGAAGGCTTCTGGGAAGTGAGGGCATTAGAAGGAGGTGGCGGGGAGACACAGGAAGTGAGGAGAAAGGCAGATTAACAAAGACAAATTATGTCTGAAAATGCCATGATGAAGCTCACTACTTTGTATGTTAATTTAATTTATTTTCGTGTGTGTGTGTGTGTGTGTGTGTGTATGTGTGTGTGTGTCTGTGTGTGTGTGTGTGTGTCTGTGTTCATGCAGGTTTGGCCTATGCAGAGGCCAGACGAAGGTGACAGATCTCCTGGAGCTGCCTGATGTAGGTGCTGAGAACAGAGCTCAGGTCCTCTGCAGGAGCAGTACATGCATACATGCAGTTTAACACAAAACCATTGATCTAGCTCTCTCTCTCTCTCTCTCTCTCTCTCTCTCTTTCTCTCTCTCTCGTGAAAGGCTTACCAATGGTACACTGAAGAAACACCTAGGAGATTGGTAGAGCATACCTCCAGGAGTGTCTGTGAGGCCTTCTCTAGGGGGACGCTCTGAGGGGGCTTCTCAGGGCTCTGGAAGAGTGAGCAGCTTAATCGTTTTTATGAATTCGTGTTGTGGCGGTAAATTGGGGTGCGGTGAGAGGAAGGAGGTGGTCCCTGGCAACACTCTCCTCCTGGCCCCCTTTCTCTGCTTCCTGGCTGCTGTGATGTGCGCTGCTCTGTCAGGTGCACTGATGGTTCTGAAACCAGGAGCTGGACACAGGTGTTTTGGTCGCAGTGATAAAGGTTTGCTAACAAGGATGATATAAGAAGAAACAAAGCTGCAAAGTAGCTTAGAGAGGGACAGAGCCACAGCTTCAGGGACTGCAATTGGTACACTGATTTTACTAGCTGGCCTGCAGAGGAGTGAGCTCCGTTGATGCATTTTTCATGCGTGTGTGACATTGTACTTTCACTGTAGGTAAAGCGCTGTAAAAGTGATAATTTGAATGAAGACTGCTTTAGATAAAGGGGAAGGGTGGTCCAGCCACCAGAGTTTCGAGGCAGAGCAGCAGGGCAACAACAGGAACACTAAATTCAAAAGCCTTGTGGTAGGTAGGGTGTGCCTAGCATTAGAGGGTTGGTGAGGCCAGGGCTTCGGGGGAGGACTGGAGTGGGATGAGCCGAGGTTAGGGAGGCAACCAAGGCTAGCTGTAGAACTAGCCAGGACTCGCCTCTTTAGAACTCTTAGGAGGCTGAAATTATTTGGGCTTTTACTAGGGGTGAGATGAGGAACTGAGTAGAGATTCCAGAAGGGTGCTATGATCTCACTCTGCCCATGCTGGCTTTCACTGCACACAAATAAAAGCAAGAGCTGATGAAGCTGTGAGTCACGTGTGGGGAAGAAACGGTGTCTGAGACCAGGTTACCAGCAGTAGCAGTGTGGAGGGTGCTATGTCGTGGGACTGGGACTGTGCTCTGGGAGTGAAGGCAGAGGCTGGGTCCTGGGTGCTCTTATTTGGAGAAATAGAATAGACTTATGGGTAGATTGTGGTCATGATGGAAAGAAATTAGAATCTTTTACCCTGACCAGGTAGAAGGGTGGTGGTTTTGCTGGTGGTGATGGAGAGACTGAGCAGTAGCCAGGAAAGTCATTCTTAATTTGAGGAGTGGTGGTTTGGATGCTCCCATAGGATCCTGCCTAAGGACACTACGGTGGTGGGGACATAAGCATGGTTCTGATCTCAGAAGAGGACCTGGGACCTAGGCTGGGCACAGAGATTCAGAAGTAAGTCCTTATGATGGTGGCATTGTAAAAGTCATACGACTGGGAAGGTTAGTGACTAGAATATTGACAGGAATGAGAAACCCAAACAGGAGCCCTGTAAATCACAACACTTGGAGACAAGGAGGCAAACAAGATGCAGAAGCAGAAGAAGCCACAAAAATGGGAAAGGAGAAGTGCTGGGGTGTTTCCTCTGGCTCCGCACTTACCCAGCATGCATAGGACCCTCCCTGGGTTCAACCCTCAGAACAGAGAGGGAGAAAAAAAAAAAAAAAAAACAAAGCTAAGAGAACCGAGCATTAAATATTATAAAGATCCCAGTTCTACCAGTACAAAAAAGTTACAGGGGATGAGAACAGGAGGTAATTTATTAGGTTTGGTGGTGAACACACTGTCTCTCATGACAAATTTAGTCAAGTGGTGAAAGCAAGTTGATAATTACCATGAGCCCAGGGCTATGGCGTCCCTCCCTCTGGCAATGACTGTCTGGGACCTGCTAATGGCTTCCCAACACAAGCACCTGCTTCTTTTCCTGAGGGCTTTATCATCAGGAGGAGCGGGCTAGACTGTAGGAAATTAGAGCCCCCAGGATCGGCCTTCCAGGATTTAGGAGGACTGCTGATTGTTAAGTCTCCTCTTGTCCCAACTTTGAGAAGAATTGTAGACAGCTTCCCCAAGGCGCTGAGGAGACTCACTTCCCAGGCTCTCACAGTTACGTAGTCTCTCTCAGCCCTTCCTGCTGCTGACTCACCTCTTTCTCTTAGAAGAGGTGACCTTGCTGAAAAACTAGTCATATCTGCTGCTTCTCAGAGTCTGTCTGGGGATGCTCAGTCTGACACATTAAGTGGCGCAATGTGACCGAGATGTAGATGGAAAACAGGATATTTAAGCTTGCTTATGAGTGAAAAGCTTGGCCTTTTTGGAAGCTGGAAGATGGTATAGAGTTATGGATGTTATGGATGTACACACTCACACACACATACACACACACAGACACACACACACATACATACATACACACATATACACACAGACACACACATACACACACACACACACACACACACACACCCACACACACATACACATATTGTAAGAGAAAGTCAAAAAAAGTATATACACTGGAGGGAAATAGCCCCATGAAGGAGTTGAGGGTAAAGAGCAGGTGGTGAGCTAATGGAACAATGTCCTTGGACAGGTAGAAGGCCTGCAAGAAGACAAGGTAGGGTGAGGGTTCAGTATAGAGGAAGAGGGACTGCCCTTCACTGAGTCAGGAGAAAGGAAATGCAGAATCGCGTGTAAGAGTGTGTTCGTGCCTGTGGGTGGTCAGGGACCAGGCAGGCATGCAGAGGCCAGCCACCAAGTCTCCTGAGAAAGGAGGACCACAAGTTTGCAGGAAGGAGCCTTCATCTCGGGTGATGAACAGAGGAGGAGGAGGGTTCAGAGCAATAAAGCCAAGACATAAGCAGTGTAGTATCAGCAGCACCGGGAAGGGACAGTTTTCAAGAGTGTGTCATCAGTCCAATGTTTGGACTTTGATCCGTATTTGGGAATAGGAGTTTCAGTTGTATAAAAGAATACTACCTGTTCACTAGGATAAAGAAGTAAGTGGCTAGGGAAAATAGAACCTCTAACAGATAAGCCTAGGGTCACAAGGTAGTTCAAGATATATATTTACATCAATTTAATAGGGGGAACCCCATGTCATTTCCAGACATGTGTGGGGGACCTGCCCCCCACCTTTTTTTCCTGGGTACTCTTGAGGAGTGAGGGATAAGAGATTTAGATAGAAATATAGAGGGGAGAGAGAGACAGATGAAAACACAGGATAGCCTCGGGAGGGCCTGGTTCCTAATCCACCAGCCTTTTCTGTCTCTACTAAAGGGCTTTTTATAGAAATGCCAAGGGGTGGAACAGAAGACCTCCCCCAGCACAGCCAAGTGCAGACCCTTCCAAACACCTGGTAACCATGCACATAGTCAATCCATCCCCTTATACAGCCCTACTGAATAAAGCAAGCTCAGATTTCACCAGGAAACCTCTGTGGGTCCCACAGATATACCCATTAGATATTTGGTTGAACCACAAGAAACTGCTTTTTAATCTACAAAAATGTTCACTCTATATGATTCAGTTTGATATTTGAAAACACCATGGGATGGGTTGCTGTGATATCTTATTAGGTACAGACACTTGCCACCCTACAGTGCAGACTGACAGCCTGAAATTGATACCTAGAATACCATCTCCCCCAAGAATAAATTAAAATTTCAAGAATGTTTAAAAATTTTCATGGATCAAACTTCTTACCAATTCTCAGCCCCTTTGTGAACCATCAACCCAAAGGCTCTAGTGAAAACTTGGTGCTTGGAACCATCAGGAAGCTGTGTGCCTCCAGAATCACATGGAGGGATGATAGGAAAAAACTAAGTATTAATTCAACGTTTAATATTTCCTCATAAGGTGTCCTGTACCAAAAGCGTAATGTCTTCTATAATAAAGTGTCACAACTGAAGAGCTGTTTAATTTCTCACAAAAACCATGAAAATATGTCTTCAGGTCCTTCAGTTTTTAATCTAAGTGTTTTTAGAGCGTGAAGCAGTTCCAGGAGGAGACAATTATGAATGGTGATTTTTATCTGCTAGAGACATCACTGAGCCAAAGGAACTGTATTATTTTGGATCTTAATTCTTGCTTCAGTGTTTTTTTTTTTTTTTCCCCCTGAAATCTAATTGCCTTGAGGCCAGGGATGAAGGGCATGTAAAATGCAATTAAAAGATGAGAAATGTCTCTTGTGACTCGGTATTAAGCAAGAGTGGTAGAGTGTGACCTTAAAAAATGGAATCAGAAGTGCATGCTCTGCATTTCACTTTAATTACATCAATTTCAGATTTGGGAACGCAACAATTTTACACATGCTCAATTAAATTATGTCAGTGCCAATACTTTCAGCTAAAAAAAAAAAATGGAGGAAGTTTTGGGGATGGGTAAGATGGGTGATCATTCCTGCCTTTCCTGGTGCCAGACTGGAGGTGGTTCTTGATGTCTCTCTCATCCGGAAAATTTGTTGCTAAAGTAAGACTTGATCTACCTAGAATCCAAGGACATGTGGCATAATCTTGAGTGCCCTTTCAGAGGGAAAAGGGTCTGTGTGAGTCTCTAGCTCTCCACTCTTCATAAATAGCTTCAAAGTAATGTAATTTTTCCAAAGAGTTTTTTTTTTTTTAAATTGCAATATCCTTCCATCTTCCATTCTTCTTTTATTCTCTCTCTCTCTCTCTTTTTTTTGTAGGATAAAGTCTGTTTCTGTGGCCTTACTATACCTAGAACTTAACTGTGTAGCCCATGATGGCCTGATACCCATAGCAACCCTCCTACCTCAACTCTTGTGTGAAGACTTTACAAGGATGAGCCCCCACACCCAGCACAAATTTCCTTTAAAAAATGCTTTTTCAAGGAAAAATTTCAAAGCTCTATTTACACTTGTAATAGACTGTTACAGCTATCAACCTCACATGCATATCTATGCACATCTCTTGGTATAAATGTTTGACCTTAGTGGATAATACCAAACAGCTTTCCAATTTATAAGATTAACCAGCCTCAAATGAGGATTCCTTTCTATTTCTTTGTCCTGGTTTTGTTAGGCTATGCTACAAGCTGGAAGGAAGCTGTATGTCTAACCAGCTCAGCTTGGAGATGTCAGATGTTTTAATCAGGGTGACTCAGCTGTCTCCTGGTGTGCTTGTCATCAGGAGCTACGTGAAGCAGTAAGTGTTACACCCTCACTAGACGTGTTCTTTGGGTCATGCTGTGACTGGTAGAAGTGTAATCAAGTAAGTCAGGGCACATGCTATGACGACCACTTCAGAAATCAGTTTAGAATTGCTGTTGACAGCCATATTCAAGGAACAGTGTCACCACGAGCCATTTCGAATGCTGGGTGCTGCACTGTGACCTCTGTGAACAAGATCACAGGGATCTTCCCTTTGACATCCTGTCATAGCGTCTGTATGGAAGATCCAGAGGTACCAGAACTTCTACAGTGTGGTTCTAGAATGTACTAACAACAAACGCCCGACTCATTTCTTTTAAGTAGGTCAAAAGCTCCTTTTCATAGCTGGTATTCTTTCTTTGTTTTATTTTATTTGTTTGGTTTTTGTTTTTGAAACAGCATTTCACTATGCCACCCTGGCTGGCCTGGAACTTGATGTGAAGACAAAGCTGTCCTCCAATTTACAGAGAGGCACCTGTCTCTGCTTCCTGAGGGTTGGGGTTCACTCTGCTAGCAGAAATTCCCTTTTCAGAACTTTGTAAAAACTATACCTATATTGTACTTAGTGAAGAGGAACTGAGCGATGATACCATGTGTTGGGGAATCCTGGATCAGGGCCTGTTCTAGAAGTGTTTATAAAATGAGTTACAACTCTGCAAATAGTGGGAGTGTGGAAAGACTGTGAATGGAAGAATGGTATCCTTGACTTTCACACACACACACACACACACACACACACACACACACACACACACACACACTGCTGTATAGCCATTTCCTCTGAAATGAAACATCCCCTGCAAGAGGGAGGGGAAACCTCATGAGACTCAGATGTAAACAGTCACATGCCTGGGAAAGCTGCATCTCACAAGATTCCAGAGAGTCTCTTTCCAGAGTTACAGAAACAGTCAACAACTGCTGGGGGTTGGGGTGGGAGAGGGGTCTGAGCATCCCAGGCCAAGCAGAGCTGCCAAGAGGAGGTTCTTCAACCTGTCAAACTGCCTGCCAGCTTTGCAGAGAGCTCCTAGGATGCAGCTTTCATGCACTATCACTTGTGCTTTTGCACAAGGCATCTGTTTCTTTGTCGTCTCCCCTGCTGTCAGTCACTTCTCACCTACACTTACCAAGTCACCCCTGAAAACTCACTGGTTCAACAAGCTGGATTTAGGTCACACCAGCGCTGTGGTCTGTCCTTGGTTTCCTATCTGAGGGGAATGGGTGTTTATTTACTTCTCCCCAGGTAAAGTCACACACACACACACACACACACACACACACACACACACACACACTACACAGAAGTAATAAAAAATAAAATGCATGTATGTCCCAGAAGGTCAAGTATAGTTAGAGTCACTTAATCCTTAGAATGCGTGGCTTAGTCTTGTTGGTTTCTGTGGACACCAGGGTACGTAGGGGGTTTGGTACTGAAAAGAAGGTATGAAGAGGAGATACACGAGATGTTCTTTGTGTTTCATCCCAAGTATGACATTTCACTCTGCACCATACATCCTGACCACTTGGCCTGAGGGTTTTCACCAATTGTTTGATCTTTGTGTATGTTGAGTCAAGTATCCTACTGTAAATCAGGCGTCATCTCCTTTGACCAAGAGAGCAACTTCTGGGGAGATTCACTAGAAAAGATGAGGGAGAAAGGAGACATCCACCCACCTAGCCAGCCACACCAGCCAAATTAACCCTGGTGACCAATGAGGTAAGAGATGTTGCAACCAGATTACCCTCACAACCAATAACAGTTAATAATGCAAACACCTTTGTCAGGGAATGCAATTTCCTGTGTAAAGTCTTCCACGAATGTGTGCCTATTTCTTGAATTTGGTGACTTGTGATTCTCCACTCTGGCAGGGTAAAGTGTTAGTGATAGAACCTTGTATGGAAAAGGATGAAGGTTGTCAGTAGTACTTCCCAAAAGAGTATTTGGGTTCTTAAATAATTATAGGATGTAAATAAAATTCTTGGTACCCCTTTAATTTTATATTATACTTTTTGCTTATCAGGAAAACCTCTACTGTGGAAGTCATTAGTAGGAGTCAGCTGAATTTACGTTCTTTTTTCCATTTCTCCAAATTCAAGGATTTCCAGAAGGTTCTCCTCTTCTTTGAAATCCAAGTCAGTAATCCATCCTCAGAAGTTAAAGGGCTTAGAAATAATACATCTGATCAATGGCAACTAATAATAGTGAGATCAGGTCTAACGAAGAATGACTGCCAAGATGTATAACAAAGAATGACTTCTCTTGAGTGTGGGAGTGGGCATCAGAGAGCAAGCTGGTGGATCAGATGCCTGAACTGCGTAGCTTCTCTGAGACTCATGAGTCCCTGAGGCTTTGAGTTTCGAAAGATGGGCATGTGACAGAGCAGAGGCTTGCCCTACAAAGCCAGAGGCTGCCACACCAATTCGGAAAAACATGGAGCACCAGGGAGCCTGGCGCACTGTTGTCAGGGCTTAGTGCCGCCACTCATCTTAGTGGAAAATGATAAATGAAATGTTTGCTGAATTTGTTTTGTGTTATGTGTGTAAACATATGTATGCTGTTATACATATGTGCACATGCATGTTGAGGCTAGAGGTCAGTGATAGACATCTTCAATAGGTCTGTCTATACTTTCTATTTTTGAAACAGTCTCTGAATCTTGTGCTTACCAATTCAGCTACATGACTGGCCAAGAAGCCTCAAGGACACTCTCATCTCTGTGCCCTCAACTTGGGTTCCTGCCATGTCCTGCTTTTTATATAGGTGCTGGGCATCTGGACTTGGGTCCTCATGCTTGTGAGTCAGGCACTTTCTTGAGTGAACCATCTCCCTAGGCCCGTGTTTGCTGAATTTTAACATCATGTTCATTCTTGTCTCTGATTATGATTTGTGTTGTTCCCTGTGTGTAAGTGATCTATCAAGTAGGTGTGATTTTCCCATTCTATCGTGGGGTACATCTTATTTCTGTGAAACATCTCAGAAATGATCATGTCAAGCAAAAGTCTTAAACTACAACACAGTGGAAAGATACTCAATTTGGGAAAAACTAAGCTTTTGAAAAATACTGTCAGTAATATGAAATAAATTTGATATTGTAAATGACATTATTTTATGGTTCTAGAAGCTCTATCATTCTAGAATAATATAAGTAGTAGAAACGAAACTAGAGCTTAGTTTCAGAGTTTGTTGAGGAACCGACTTAGGTCTTTGGCGTCTCTGAAGGTTAACTGTGATGTTTCTGTCCATCTGTCTTGACTGACTGGAGTTTTCAGTCCTTTGTATGATGTACTGATAATATAGATGCAGAAATGACATCATTTTATATTGTGAAACCTAATATAAAACTTGTCACCACAGAACTTTGGTTGAAAAATAAGGGAAACTCTCACGGGGATCCAACTGCTAGATAAAGAACTACAGACAACCAGTGAGAGCAGAGAAAGGAAGAAGTAGCCTGTCCCAGGGATGAGTCCCCCATTGGTTATCCAATTTAAGGTGGTCAGCCCTGAAATCATATACACACAAACAACAAAAATGGACTCAGATGTTTGTATTTATGTATTCACACACACACACACACACACAACACCACACACACACACACACACACACAATCAAAGGAAAGGGCATTATCAGTTTGAGAGGCAGAGATGGAGCGTTTGGAGAGAGGACAGAGAATGAGAGAAGTCATGTGATTATACTTTAATTAAAAATGTAACAAAAAGTAAACAAACAAACATCTCTAAAACAACAAAAGAAAGATCTAACTAGCACCTCTGTGTTACTTGTGATTTTTAGGACCCACCCAATCTGAATAGCATTATGATTTTGATTTTTGTATCATAATTTTAATTTTCCTTTTTTGTTGATTTTTAATTTATGTGCCCGTTTTCATAGACTTTTTTATTTGCTATTGTTAATTGCTAAAAGTTCTTTGGAAAAAAAATGTAAGTAGATCAAAGAATTCATTAGTTGAAATCCAAGAAATGATACTATCACTGCTAGAAATAATAATTAGCTTGATGAATAGTTTATGCAAAGATATGCTAATCACTTTCAAAAATGTAAATGAGGTGATTTGTTCCTATAGTAACCCTGTAAAGCCACAATTGTCATCTTCATTATATAAAAAATGAAGCCTAATTTTAAAGATATCAATCAGATTGCCAAAGACCTCCCAACTCATAGATGACAGAACCAATTCACATACTTTGAAAGTGTAACACTAATTTCTATGGTGTAAATACTCTTACTGTGACCCATTCCAAGTTACCTTAATTGGCTTGACCATGTTATACCTTGGAGACAATTATTAGGGGAGCTCATTTCCTGCCTTATTTCTCTCCAAGTGGACGGAGACCAGTTGTCGATTTGTTATCAGCACCGAGTTGTGTTTTGACACTGAACTAGGGCTACCTAGACGCATGCCATGAGTCAGAGGTAGAGGAACCTAGGGTAGAATATGCTTAACTGTTTAAGAGCAAGTGAGGATTCGCCGTTTCAGAGGCTGATCCTTCTCCATTTCCAAGTACATCTACCGAGGACTCTACGTAATATAATATCTCAGTATCAGGTACATCTTGTGATCACTAATCCTCGCTGTTCTCCGCTGGCCACCATAAGAAGAGGCGACTTAGTCCATAAAGGCTTATATTTGAAGATGTATGTGGTAGTACATTCTTTTAGTACGCAGCAATCTGGACAGCAGACGCCTGGAGTCACGTAGTTCTTGAGGCATATGCTACTAGTCTATACACACCACCCAACACACGGACCCTACCACCACACCACACACTTCACTGAACTGAACAACTGATAACCTTAAAGGATACGAGCATTGTGATAGGGAAATGACATACCGATTAAAGTAATTTCAAGTTCCCAAGTGCCATGGGCCTGACGTTCAAAAAAAGTTTGGCAATGCAAGCACCTGGCAGTTAGCTGTCGTAGCCACTGTGAACAAACTAGGAACGTTTGACTAAGTTTCAACGAACTCCTGAGAAATGTTCAACACGATTCTTAGCTATACGGTGATATTTTTTTTGTACTGAAATGTGATTTTTTTTGTCTTTATGGAAAGTTTCCTTGCTAAGCGCTAGCAATGCTGCGGTAATGTGCAGACAAAAAGTTGGGGGGGGCAGTATCCAATGATTGGAGGGCAGAGCTGATATGTCTAGTGATTCTCAGTGGTGTGCATTTCCTTCATGTTGTTGGTAAGCAATGTCGAGGCATCGGTATGCTCCGGCTACTGCAGTAGATTTTTCAAAGTTGGGGCACCCTGCTGACATCATCATAGATATCTCCATCAGGGATGGGTTAGCATGTGTAGGAAAGCTGCTGGGTAATTTGCACTCACATGACCTCTACGGATATATGTGTTCCGATCCGAGGTATGGGAGTACTGGGCGTCTCCTACTTGTAATAACAGGACGCTGTCATGGAGATAAGTCACGGCTCCGCCTCAATATCCAACTAGTTATGTAGGAGACTCGGCATGAGGTTAAGTAATCGCTCCCCGATTACATCGAGCAGAGTGCTAGGAGCTGGTACTGTCAGCATACGCTAGAGAAGAGAGAAAAACGATAGTTATATGTCCATAGGCTACCACTCTCGACTAATTGTTGTTTATGCATCTCCTTGCGTTGTTCTGAACTATCCGAGGCTAGATTTTGTCTCGTGGAGTGGATCTTAATGGTTATTATTTTCTTGCTTGGCCAGCTGGGTTCTTGTTATATCAAATTTGCAATTTCGCGATCCTTAATCTATGGGGCTCATTCCAAAAGGAAGTGTACACATTGTTAACGCACTGCCTTTACCATCCCTTTGCCGCTTTTTCTTCTCTCTGTCAGCACTCGGCTGCTGCATCACGACAGTGAGGCCCTGCCTGGCCAACCCGGTACCCAGTAGGCGAGACGAGTGAGCAGTCCTCCCCTTAGCACCGTATTCGCACCAGGTTGAACTATGCCCTGATGACGAACTTACTATAGATCCCCGCCACCCTCTGTAGACAACCTACGACTGTCCTGTTGACACGGTCCTCACTCGAGCGCGTAGCAATTCGCGTGGCGTGCGGCGCCACAGGAATGTGTGATACGAATCTGCAACGGGTCTCCCCCCATCTAAGGGTTGTGCATTAGATGATCCAGACCTAGCAAACTCTGATGTTGCACCGCCTGGCAACCCGCGCTACTCAAAGTACTGTGGAAAACGCCAAATGAGCCACCTGCTCCAACCCCCTCCGCGTTGAACACCGTGGTTTCTTTTTCATCGCCAGCAAGTTGTTCTTTCATGGCTCGATGAGTGTAGATTGGGTTGAGCTTGTTACTGTTTCTGAATGTAGGACACCAAGTGGTTGTCATGTCATTGACGCGTGAAATAGTGAAGCGAGCCCTTCAGGCTTCTTTTCGAGGCCCCTCCGTGGGGATGGATCACTATCCACTGACATTCAGGTAGAACAGGCCGCGAGGGCACTTAGTCTAAGAACGGGCAGTGTGAGGTTAATATGAATGATGTGTATATACAGCTTATGATATTCACATAGTTTAATCCTCAGACGCTCAAGTGAGACACCCGAGAGTTAGGTGTTGACTGGGTTACCCTGATGAAACAGCAGTAAACAAGGCCTTGCTAGCTGCATCAGACACTGATGGGTATTTCAGTTTCATGCCTCTCCAAGATGTATTTAACTACAAAAGGATTAGCTCTACTCATCAAAGCAAAAATTAATACATTGATACTGAATCTTGGCTATCATCACCACATTGGATCCAACACTGGAGAAAACATGTGGAGACAGCTCTTAATGAGGGAGAGTCTAGGCACAAGGGAGCCAGCCTGCCAGGGGCTTCCAAACTAGGAGCAGCTGCACTTACATCAGGAGCCAGTGATGGGCTTGGTGTCCCAGAGAGCATCATTGCTTTCTGAGCAATGGACTCTCAGCTGTGGGTACTCAGGCCCTTCCTGGGACAGTGACATGGCCAGGTCAGTGTGTAAACGGTACTGTAGGAACACTGGGGTTCTAATTGAAAGTTAGAGTAGGAACTTGTAACACCAGAGATGCAGGCCAGAAAGTTTCTTGAAGCACGCTAGATGCTTCTCAGATTTTAATTGTGTGAGGGATGATACAATAATTAGTGTCTTGGCAGAGTGGCTGTGGCCTCTGCTCTCACCTCCCTCGGAGGCACCGGGAACAAAAGACAGGCAGGTGTGGTCTTGTTTCACAAGGTCTTTCATGAGAAAGTCCTCGAAGCAGATTCTGGTTCTACTACTCCCCAGCACCAATCTTCCTTACCTCATTTTCCTCTTCCCCCAAAACTGGGATAACCCTCTTCAGTGAGCAGTGGGCATTAGAGTTCAGGGGTGTAAATGCCAGGAAAGACCATGTTGTGCACTGTAGATACTCAATAAACTGACATTGTCTCCATGGTAACAGCCGGTCTGTGTGGCAACACTTGCATTTCAGTCCACACGACCTCCAATGAGGTGTGGGAGCAGCCAGTAAGATTCTGTGAAGACAACACTCTGAAAAAAATCCACAATCTATACACAGAGAGTATTACCAGGGCAAGAAGTAAACTGAGGGGCTCAGTCAGAGTGGAATGTTGGGGCTCAAAACATATCACAATATATGGCCTTAGTAGGTGAAAATATGGCACCCTCATATGTCTGGCGTATTTTGAGCTAGTCTGAGGAGCCAGAGGTTGATGTCAGCTGTCTTTTTCAGTTGCTCTCCGCCTTGCTTTGTGAATGACAGGGTGTCTCACTGAACCCGAAGCTTGACAAATAGCTGTACTGGCTGTGCCAGTGACTGCCAGCGAGCCGCTGGTCTGCAACCCTCAGTGCTAGGGGTGCAGACACCTGCTCCCAGCTTCCGGTGAGTGCTGGGGATCTGAAGCAACCACTTTACCCCTCAGATGGGAATCAGCATTACTGAAGCGCAGATGTGTCTATACCCAATCCTAGTGAAAGTCAGGGCTCAGCTGCCCTCAGATAGACCCAGGACAGTCACATGAGCCCGCAGTTGGGCAAAATTATCTAATACAAACCTGCGCCATAACAAAGTGCGGAACATCACAGGTTAACTTATTAAAAGTGAAAATCAATAGTTGTGTGGTAGACTTCCCCTGACGACGTGTATATTTTACTCTTGACTTTCTCTGTGTAATGACAACTTCAGCAGGGTGTGTTGGACAAGCCTGAAATCCCAGCACTTGGTAGCTGAAGACATACATGATCAGGAGCTCAAGGTCCCTTTTGGCTACACAGGCAGTTAGAGGTTCGCCTAGGCTGTAGGAGACCCTGTTGAACTTGGCCTCTCCATAACCTTTATTCACCATACAATTCCTCTTCTGTCTCTTAAAATATGCTCCCTTTGCCTTCCCGAATGCCCCAGATTCTTTTAAGTTTTGTAACTCGGGATGCCATCTATCTGTCAGCTCCTGTCACCTGACTGTCCTTGGA